>NW_026779251.1:0-130506 GCF_030144855.1 Hypanus sabinus
GAATCGGGCGACCCTTCCGCTACCATTGTTGTTGCCCTTACTCGCATCTTCTCCATGTCACCGCCACCCGTCCCGAACACATCTTCGCGCCTCCCTAACAGGGATACAGTTTACCTTGTACTTATCTGCCAGTCCATCAGCATCCGCATCCAGCTCGTCATTCTCCATCACTTCCGCCTATTCACCCACCAATCGTATCTTTACTTCCCGTCTCCCGCACCACTCTTCGTTTTCTAGTGGGACTACTGTCTCTGTGATTCCTTCGGCAACTCTTCCCTACCCACCGATTTCCCTTCAGGCACGTATACCAGCAGCGCTACCCCTGCCCATTTAATATTTCCAGGTGAGGAAATATAAACAATATTTCCAGGTGAGGGAACACGCCACCTCGCCCAATCTATCGGTGCCGTCTATTATATTAGGTAGTTCCTTTGCAGGCATCTCTACATCGGTGAGACTGACATAGTTTGGGGGACCGCTTTGAGCAACTCCTTTGCCCCATTGATAATATACAGGATTTCACACTGTTCGACCATTTGAATTTTATGACTCATTCCCATTCCGACATGTCGTTTCACCCCTTCATCTCATGCCGCGATGAGTAAAATTACTGATTGGACACCTCATATTCCGACCGGTTAGTGACCAACCAGTAGGAATAAACACTGATTTTGTTAATCCAGTGATTTTTAAAATCCCCTTCCCTCTGTTTTATTTTTATCATTCCCAGTCTGGATTCCCTCTTGCCTCATCTCTTCACGTCACCTGTGTTTCGCCTCTCTCGTCTCTCCCTCCTCCTCTTTCTCCACTCCCCTTTCCCATTCTTTAACCCTTTGCCTTTTGCGCCTATTATCTCCCAGCTTCTCACTTCATTCCACTCTCCAATTATCCCACCTTTACCCTTTAACTGCCAGCTTGGACTCATTCCTCCCACCTTCTTCCTACGGCGACTTCCCCCTTATTTCCCGTCTTGCTGAAGGGTCTCGAGTCGAAACGTCGCCGCTTTATTCTTCTCCCTGGATGGGGGCTGACCTGCTGAGTTCATTCAGCATTTTCTATGTTCCTCTGATCGATGTGCCAGAAATTTCCATCTTCGCCCGTCATCCATCTGTCAATTAGCCTTTTTTGTATTTATATGACCAAAAGATCAGAAGACAAACGAGCAGAATTATACCATTCGGCCCATCGTGTCTGCTACCCCATGCAATCATAGCTGATCCAATTTTTCCACACCTCAGCAACAGTCCTTCCCTCTGATCCCTCCTCCTCCCCTTACCCCGCACTTCCTGAAAATCTCGACCACCCTCTCCCTCTTTCTCTCCCTCATTCTTTACCCTCTTCTGACCCCAGCCCCAACCCTTGCCGTGTCTTCGCCAGCCCCCTCCCCTCCCTTCCCTATCCCAGTTTCACTCTGCCTCCTCTTCCAGCTGCCTATCACCTCTCTCATGATTCTGCCTTTCTCTACTACCCACAGTGCTTTCCCCTTACATTCCTCTTCACTTTTCCTGCCTATTCCCTCCCTGCTTCCCCTCCCCCACCCCTTGTTATTTCCTCTTACTGCTTTTTTCTCCTGGCATCTACCAGCTTTCTCCTTCCCATCCTCCTCCCACCTTTTTTACAGGGCCCCAGCCCTTCCTTCTTCAGTCTCAGCCCGAAACGTTGACTGCTCGTTTCCACGGATGCTGCCCGACCTGCCGAGTTCATCTAGCGTGTGGTTCCTGTGCATTTGCCTTCCTCACCGACGACGCAACCTGCAAGTTAACCTTCAGGACTTTGCACAAGAACTTTCAACTCCCATTGCATCTCAGTCTTTTGTATTTTCCTTCCGTGTCGAAAACTGTCTGCTCATTCATTTGTACCACCAGAGTGCATAACCATGTATTTACCAGTGTAGTATTTCATTTACCACTTACCTGCCAAGTACACCATAACATCCTCTTAACAAATGACTCAAACATCTCCCCAACCAGTGAGTTCAGGCTGACTGGCCTGTAATTTTCTTTCTGCTGCCCCTGTCCTTTCCTAAGGAGTGGAAAGACATTCGCAATTTTACAGTCCTCCGGAAAAACGGTGGAGTCCAATGTCTCCTGAAAGACCTGTACTAATGCCTCCGCAATCTCCAGGGTGCAGATCATCTGATCCGGGTGACAAATTAACCTTTAGATCTTTCAGCGTTTTCAGCACCTTCTCCTTTGTAATAGTAACTGCACTCACTTCTATTTCCTATCACCCTTCAACATGTCTTCCGCGGTGAGGACTGATGTAAAATACTCATTTAGATCATCTACCATCTCGTTGTTCCACTTTATTCTGTCTCAGACCTCATTATCTGGCAGCATTATATCCATTCTCATTTCTCTTTTATTTCAATGTGTAGTCTTCTAACGAACTTGATAGTGCATGTTAGCTTGCTTTTCACAAATATTGCAATTTTAATATTTATTACTTTTATCGAATTCATCTGTTCTTGCATCTTCCTCGTTTTCCCCGGAAACCCCTGCAATTTCAGCTCTGCTATCATCCCTGCCTGTTCCGCCCGCCTTCCAATTTACCTTTGACATCTCATCTCTCATAGGACTGTAATTTCCTTTACACCGCTGAAGTACCGCGACGTCAGATTTGTGCGATCACCTATTCAGACTTCAGCTCGAGTCCACAGCACTTTAGTGAACTTTTGCATGTAGCTGATTCTACGAAGTTCTTTAAGTTCAAACTGATGGGGAGAAACCCTCGTGGTTTCCCTTGTGGCAGGGAAGGGTAGAGTCAGGCTGTGCATTAGTGATAAGGGACCTGACAGTTAGCGGTACAAACAGGAGATACTGTGATCACAAAAGAGACGCAGGATGCTGCCTCGCCTCCCAAGTGCAAGGGTCCAGGTGTAATCGAGCGGCTGCAAGATGTTCTGAAGGGGATGAGTGAACAGCCAGAGGTCGTGGTGCATATTGGCACCACTGTCGTCGTACTAAATAGGGAAGAGGTCCTACAGACGGAGTATATAAAGTTAGGAAATAGGGTGAATAGAAGGGCATGCAAGGTCATAATTTGTGGATTACTCCCAGTGCCCTGGGCTAGTGTAGCTAAGAATGGGATGACAGTACAACTGAATGAGAAACAGAGGAGACGGTAACGGGGGCAGTGGTTTAAGCTTCGATCAATGGAACATATTTCTGGGCAAGTGTGACCTGTAGAAGTGGTACGGTTTGCAGCTGATCTGGAGGGGAACTAATATGCTGGACGGGACGTTGGCTGATGCTACTGGGAAGGATTAAATTGGTATTGCAGGGGGTTGGGAATCGGAACATCAGGCCAATTACTGAAGGACTGGACACAAAGTAAGTTATCGGTGAAAGTACGGACAGGCAAAATCAAATAAATAGGTCTGATGAGATTTCTAGTTTGTGTAATACACTCCTGGGCAAGGTGTGTATTTCAAGGCAGGGAATATTATGGCTAAAGGTGACGAACACAGAACATAGATCAGTGCATGGAGCTACAATGCTGTGGCCATTACAGAGACTTGGTTGATCGATGGGCAGGGATGAGTGAAGTATTTCGAAAGCTGGAGAAGGAAGTAAAAGAGGTGTCAGTTGCATTACGAATCAGGGAGAATATCACAGCTGCACTCAGGGGAGACATAGTGGAGGGTTCAGACACTGAATCTATTAGATAGAACTCAGGAATGGAAAGGGTGCAATGAAGCTAATGGGATTGTACTACTACCTGCTGTTGGATAATGAGTCTATTCAGATGTCCTCTCAGTGGGTGAGCAGTAAGGTGACAGAGACCTCAACTCCCTCACTTCCAAGAGAGCGACAGATAAGGATAGGATATTTGTAAACTGAAAAACGGAAAATTACGAGGGTATTACGCAGAAACTAAGAACAGTTAATTGGAAATAACTTCTCTTCTGGGAAATCCACATCGGACATGTTTAGTTTCTATATAATTCTGGAGAAGGATAGGTCTGGACCCATGGTTGAGATGTTTGATTGGAGTAAAGCTAACTTTGAGGAGATGCGAAAGGATTTAGAAGGAGTGAATTGGGACAATTCGTTTAATGGGAAGGATGTAATAGAGAAATGGAGGTCATTTAAAGGTGAAATTTAAAAGTACTAAATCTTTATGTTTCTGTTAGGTTGAAAGGAAAGGTTAAAAGTTTCAGAGAGACGTGGTTTTCAAGGGATATTGGAAAATTGGTTCGGAAAAAGAAGCGATATACAATAAATAGAGGCAGCATGGAGTACATGAGGTGCTCGAGGAATGTAAAGAATGTAAAAAAAGAATCTTAAGAAGGTAATTAGAAAAGCGAAAAGAGAATATGATGTTGCTTTGGTAAGTGAGGTGAAAATAAATCCAAATGGTTTCTACAGTTATATAAATAGCAAAAGGATAGTAAGGGATAAAATTGGTCCCTTAGAGAATCAGAGTGGACAGCTATGTGTGGAGCCAAAAGAGATGGGGGAAATTTTGAACGATGTATTTTCTTCGGTATTCATTGAAGAGAAAGATATTGCATTGTGTAAGGTCAGGGAAACAAGTAGGGTAGTTATGGAAAATATGGTGATTAAAGAAGAGTAAGTACTGGCACTTTTATAGAATATAAAAGTGGATAAGTCTCCGGATCCTGACAGGATATTCCCGATGACCTTGAGATAAGTTAATGTAGAAATATTTCATAGGGACTCTGACTGAAAATATTTCAAATGTCATTCGAATCAGGAATGTACCAGTTGCGCTGAATTCAAACGGTGTGTTGGAAAGATATTATAAATAGGAGGGAAACTATTGACTACAATGAAGTTTGCTGCTTCGGTATTCCATCGGTTCAGTTACCAGGGTCCCGATAAACCCTCGGGGCTCCCTTTCTCACAGTTTTCAGTCGGTGGCTCCCTTCAAATGTGTCAGGGCCCCCAAGGGAGCCATATGGCCCCAGGTGAGAATCGCTGATGTACACCATTTATAGCTGCCTTTGAGCTAGATAATCACAATCAGCTGACTGCAGGGAACTCTCAC
The DNA here is from genome assembly GCF_030144855.1 of Hypanus sabinus. NCBI lineage: Eukaryota > Metazoa > Chordata > Chondrichthyes > Myliobatiformes > Dasyatidae > Hypanus > Hypanus sabinus. The sequence continues at coordinate 5,014 of NW_026779251.1, forward strand.
TTGATAATTCTCAAATTGAATTTTACGCAGAGAGGAGGAATTTCAAACATGGCGGTCCTGGGAATGACCAGGACACACAGTAATGATACCACTGTGGTCAGTGTGAAGGCTCCAGAGGCAGCATTATCATCATGGTCAACGGTGCGCGTGGAATAGTAATGACTTCGGCAGCTTGGCCTGCAGTGATATCATCATCTCAGTTCAGTAAGCTGAGATCCAGAGAAGCAATGACGACATCGGAGTGGTCAGTGCCGTGCTTTGAAAGTACAGACCATTTTGCATATTGAATATAAGAGCCCGTAACCGTTCTGACGTTCCCGCTTCACACTCAATGTGTCTGTTCGTGTCCGCTGTCTTGCAGCTCCAATCCAGGAAGTGGTTCTCCAGGAGGTCAGAGAGAAGAGTCTGAGTTTGACTGGTGGAGATTTTGGGCAGATTCATCAAGTCTGTGTTTCACATCTTTCCCCACCTGCAGAGAAATCTTCGTTGGAATGTTTACGCCTTTCAGAGCAACAAATAAAATTATTACAAAATATTTAATAATAATGTGTCCCATTTTCATTTTATACCAGCATGTGGTGTATCACACACTTCTGCATGCGCTGAACTACAACGGGTTAACAACATCTATTTCTGACTGTAATTAATCTGATTTGTGATGTGCAATAATTCTCTTTGTTGTGCACAGCCTGTTTGGAACAGCATCAACTCGAACGTTTATTTGCAGCACTATTCAGAATATTGTTGAGTGTTTAACTACGTTATACGTATGTTTACCTCCAGGCGGGATATTTTAACAATTATATTTATTTATTCTGTTCTTGGCAGTTTGCGAGATCAGAATAAGAAGCAGCTGTGTAAAGCTGTAAGTGATGGAGACTCGATATTTTATGTTCCCCAGTGTGTTTCATTATCTGCATCATTGAACACAAGCTGAACCTCTTTTAATATTTTAGGTTCTTTTTCCACTCCTCCACGAACAATGTCCGGAATTATTTCTGTGCAGGTAGACCTAATATAATAGACGTAAGGCGCTCCCTCCCACCACTGGCCTGCAGGTTACACCTGAGCATGCTGTAGCCCCTGCTTACTGATGTACGCTGGATATGGCGGAAGACCTTGTAGCAGAGTCACAGACTGACTGTGTTGCCTGCCTCTGCCCGGGTTCGAGTCGCATTATCTGCCCTGTAGAGGAACTTGCAGTGGGAGGTGCATTTGGGCACTGACAACATAGGCAGAACGAGGAAAGAGGATCTTTGCATTACCACCTGAGCGACATGCAAATTGGCACAGGGTCCGGTAGATTAGAGAGCTAAATACCAGTTCATGTAGGCGATTATATATTACAGGGAGACCCTGATCTTTTGGAGAAAAGGGACACAGAGTGATAAATGGATTACAATACAGATATGCTGTTTTTGTTGAGCCTGATGAGAGCTGGACTGTGCACATCTCTACTCACATCATTCTACAGGGACACAGTCGGGTACACCAAGCCTCCGTGTGTCCCTCAGCATGTACTGCCCTGAAATGTGGTAGTAGGAGAGAGGGGGAAAATGTCTGGTTTGATGTTTCACTGGATATTAACACGGAACACTTAAAGGTGCCTGCTCCACCTTTTCCCTGTCCTTTGCCTTTTTTCCCTCCACCGGACATGACGCTGCTTCACTCAGATGGCTGCTCAGTGACAAACTGACTGCTGCTGTCTCCTGTTATACCCAGAACCTCGACCTACCCGAGGAAGGTGCGGAGAGACAGGCTTGGGAGGGGGATGAGACAGAGTCAGTGTGACGGTCTGCAGAGAGCGGCCCCTCCTCTTCCAGATCCACCTGCACTTTAACACATCCGCCAATTTCCAACGGTACATGCAGAACAGAACTGAAAGACAGCGCTCTCGTCAACCTCTCACACACTCCGGGTCCAAACTGAAGGATTCCCTGGTTTTACTGTTCCCAGCTCTGATCTAGAATTTTAAGGAATAATTTCCCACTCTGCAATGAAATACTTGAGGGGTCGGTAAAAGTGACGGCAATCCTTCCCCGGGGCCGAGAACAGTGCAGCGCGTCCTCCTCACACACAGCAGCCGGAGGGCGAGGGTACAGCTGGTCTCAGTGTGAAACCAGATTGCGAGCAGAAAACGAAATATGGTCGCAGGAAGGAGCTGCATCTACAAGCAGATCTGTGATATTGGAGCCTTCTACAGAACCATTGAAGGGATTCCGGAAGCTAAATCGGACTGGAGCCTCACTGAGTACAAAGAGAGTAGATTGTGCTTAAACAGGTGATTAGAAAAGCCAAAATTGGCCATAAACTGTCCTTGGTAAGCAGAATCAAGAATAATCTCAAGGCATTCTAACCTTATTCCTTGGAGCGTATGAGAATGAGGGAAGGTATAACAGCGGTATACAAAATTATGAAGGGTGTAGATAGGGTGAATGAATGCGTCGTATTGTGAGAAACGTGTTTGATCTTACAGCTATTGTAGGGAGATGGTTGCAGGCTGACCGGGAGAGGGACCTCAGTGTTCGAACATATTCAGCGTTCCAGCACTGTCCGAAGCCCGGAAGCAAATGGAGAGAGCAATGGACAGCAATCCAGTCCCACAAAAAACCCGGAGCCACAGAATCTCCGAAGTCTTCATTTCTGAGAAAGGATGTATCCACCACGAAGACTGGCTGCACCTGGGGACAGCGTGAAAGACTGGCACAGCACAGAGAACACGGGTCCGTGGGCATGATGTGTGAAACTGGCCACCGTCTGACTGAGAGACATAAAGCAACAGATTTCTATTTAATCTCTGCCATCTCAGAATCCGGTGCCCTGTAGTAGCGGATTCCACATCCCTGTTGCTCTATGTAGTGTCTCTATGCATCCACACTATCTGCGAACTTCCTTGTTTCATACACCTCTATAATATTGCCCCTTGTTCTCCCACATTCCAAGAAACACAATCCGAAACTGCTCATAACTCAGTCATTTGTGACCCAACAATGACCTTGTAAATTTCACCTTCCTTATTTCTTGCTTAATGACATCTTTCCTGAGACAGTGTGACGAAAACTAAACACGATATTTCAATGTGAACTCACATCTTATACAACTGCAACGTTACACCTTGACCTCTATTCTCTGTGCATTAACTGGTGAAGGCCAGTGTCCAAATGTTTGATCATCAACTTGTCGATCTTTGACCCAATTTGAGACCCTGCCAGCTCATTGAGTGAAAGGCTACTCATGTTTGATTAACATGAAAAGAGTTTGTCTAGCTGCTAGGAAGGAACCTATAGATGTGGTTAGATTTTCAGAATGCATTTAACAAGGTGCCACCTGAAAGGCTGGTGCACAACACCAGAAATCACAAGACGAGTTCACAAGAATAGAAAACTGGGTTTTAAATAGAAGACAGAAACTCAGTTAACACGTTTGTTTCAGGATTGGAGGATGTAACCACTGGAATATCCACGGATCAAATCCACCCTCAGTTACATACTATCAATATTAAAATTCTGGTGGAGTAGGGGGAGGTTGGGTTGGTAATGGGTTTTCTAAGGGAGCAGGGGTAGGTTGAGGGCCGTCAATTATTCACAATCGATATTAATCACCCGGCCGAGGGGGCAGAGTGTGTGTTGTCCAAACCTGTCTGTCACTGACACAGGATGTGGTGGGGTTAATGTTGTGATGGGACATTTTGTCTTGCACAGGATTCGAGACTCTGGGCAAAAGAGAGAATACTTGGAAAATGGTGTTTAATGTGGTAAACAGCGATGGCGTGTTCAGTGATGGAAAGAATCAAAACGCGGACTATTATTTATATGGAGAGAAACAGCACATGATTCAAGTACAGAGGGGTCCATGTGTTCTCTTGTACAAGTTACACACAAACAGCAGACAGGGGGATAGAACGGTTGATGGACATTTATCTCTGTGTGATCTGTGCAGAGAGACGGAGAAGTATTGTTACAGTGTCAGACAAGTGCACAGCGATGGATTCTGGGAAGGTAAAACAGACCAGGACATGCACAATGTCATGGGGAGTGTCAGTGAACAGAGAGATATTGGGATACATGTAGATAGTTCCCGAAAGGTCATAGCACAAATTGTCATGGTTATGAAATAAGTGAGCAGCATGCCTCCCTTTAGCAGCAGAGGAGTTGCATTACAGTTGCACAAAATATTAATTAAATCACAGCTGCAGTAACCTGTGCAATTCTGGTCAGTAAAATAACGAAGAATTGATTAAGCTGGAAATGTGAAGAAAAGCTTCACAGAAATGTTGCCTGCACTGGGGTCTTGTGTTACAGGTAAAGATCAGACACTCTGGGGCTGCTTTCGCTGGAGTGAAGGAAGCTGAGGGGGGACCTGACCGAAGTTTATAAAACTATGCAGTGGCAGATAAGGAAAACAGTCAGGGTAATTTTCCTAGGGTGGAAATGTCAAATTCAAGAAGGCTGCCTTTACAGTAACAGGGTGATCATTTAAAGATGGTGAACATGGCAAGTGGTAGATCAGTTTTATTTACAGAGTGGTTGGGGCTGGCGTGGGCTGAGATGGGGAGTGATGGAAGCAGATATGATAGTGACATTGAAGGGAGAGAAGTGATTCCGTTTAATGTGGCATTGTGTTCAGCACAGACATGGTGGGAAGAAGGACCTGTTCCTATACCGCACTGTTAAGTGCTCTGAGTGAGCCTCAGTAACAGAAAACTATTTAACAGGGGGCACCGACAGGGGTATCTGTGGCAGCTAGTCGGATCATCAAGAGTGTTAGATAGCAGACAGACGAAGGATTACAAGTACAGAGTGCTCTGGAAGTGTCGATACGGTGGTGAAGAAGGCATTCATCAGTTAGAGTTTGGAGTACAGGAGATGGGACTTCATGTTGTGACAGTACAGGTCATTGGTGTGACCACAATGTATTGTGGGCAGTTCTGGTGGCTCATTTGTGCAATGAAAATCACTGAGCTGGGAAAGGGCAGAATGTTTTGAAAGGGAAAGGTCAAAAGGACACTCGGGCAACTCCTTCCACACAGAGAGTGGTGGGTGAATGGTACGAGCTGACAGGAGAAGCTGCAGAGGAGACACAATCACAATGTTTAGCAGACATTCGGACAGGTGAATGAATCGGAGAGGTTGAGAGGGATGTGGGTCAAACACAGGTTAAATGGAACTCTGCGATACACACTGTGGTCAGTATGGCCGCGCTTTTGCCCTGTGAATTTCTATAGCTGAGTGCAAGATTCCTCACTCCAGGTGTAGATGGTTCACATGTGACTAGGGGGAATGTAAAATATGGGAAGAGGAATGTGCAAAAAAGTTTCTCCCTAAATGTCCTTTACATCATTCCCCTCTCACCACAGATAAATTCCATCTAGTTTTAGATGGCCTCTTTTGTGAAAAAGACTGCGGCCATTCACTTTATCAGCCATGTCCCTCAGAGTTTATACACTTCTATCCGCTCAACACTCAGCTTTCTACATTCCGGGAGCACAGACCGAGGCTTTCCAGTCTCTCTTTGTAACTCAGTCCTAGTCGCTCCTTGTAAATCTTTACTGCACGCTCTCCAGCTGAATCACATCCTTTCTGTTGCTGAGCAACAACCCAACTACAGTCTCAATAAAATATTGTATAGTTGTGAGGATACATCCTCACTCTTGTATTCAGTGCCCTGACTGATGAAGGATTCATTTCAGAGGACTTCCTCACCTCCCTGTTTACACTGTCACCACTTTCAAAGACCCACAGACTCATGGAGCATTTATCCAAATAAGTAAATGAAGAAGTATAATGTTTTGGTGTTATTAATTTAATTGGCTACTCTTTATCTAGTGTTAGGACTTAGGTGAACATCTGATCACATGTAGATCATATTCATGCAGAAATAGAGAAGATGCTACAGAATTCACAAATTTCTCTCACATCTGTATCTGTGTTGTGAGGCATTTGCCATTCTGGCCCTCTTCCCTAACTGATCAGGATCTCTATGCGAATATTATTCACTATCAACAACATGTCCGAACTTACTGATAAAGTCTTTCGCATTTGCATGCAAATACATTGTTAAAATAATCAGCAACAAGACTCACAGCTCCGTCCTCTGGAGCACAACACTAATCCCCAGCCTGCATTCTCAGAAACAGTTTTATTCAGCTCAGTTAATAAGATTTTGTAAATCTACAAAAATCTCTGTAGATCCATCAACCACAACTTCCTACAAACAAAGCCACGCTGACTCCTACTAATCAGACACTGTCCATCCAAATACAGGTGATTCCTGTCCCCGAGAATCCCCTCCAGTAGCGTCCGAACTACTGAAGTCAGGGTGACTGACCTGCAGTTCCCATGCTTGTCCTTGACAGCTCTTTAAACAGTAAAACAACATTAGACACTCTTCAGTCACTGGGGCAACCTTTAGTGGACCTCAGCAATCTTCTCTGTCCTTCAAAACAGTGGGTCAGGCCTTGATGATTCCCTCAACTGAATGCAGTGTAGGCTGCTCATAACTGCTCACTGGTAATATGAATGTCCTCCAAATCAAGTCCACGAGTCTGCATTATCAATTGAGCAACCATGATACTGTACTCAGTAAACACAAATCATTGATTGATTCATGACCCCACACATTCCATGTTGCTAAGGACATGGAGACCCTGCTGTTCACTATGGGGCCTCTCTCTCCGAAGCCACACTGTTACTCCTAACATAGCTACAGAACCTCTTGGTGTTTTCCTGACCTACCTGATCAATCACATAACATTGGCTTGTCCTCCCGGTTTCTCTCTTAAGGGTATTCTTTATAACTTTTATTCTCATCAGGTGATTTGCCCGATTCTGACCTCCTACACCCAGTGTATGCTTCATTTATTTCTTAACCAGAACCTTTATATTTCTCATTGGCTAAGGTTCCCTCCACTTGCCAGGTTATCCTTCACTGTAAAAGGAACATGCTTCTTCAGGACAGCTGCAATCACGCTCATTTATAAAAAAAAACTCCCACTTGCCATCTGTTCATTCACTGTCATACAGATTTTCTCACTCCACCTCTGCAAAATCCGGTCAAATCCACTAAAATTCAACTTTTCTCCAGAATAGATCCCTAAACTGAACTTGACCACAGATTCCCATCACTATCTTCAAACCAATAGAAAGAATGGAAAAGGTATTAACTAATACAAGGGTAAGACGTGGGAACTCGAAACAATCCTCATAGAGGAATCAGAATAGGAGAGAGTGAGCAGTTTCAAGTTCCTGGGAGTTAGGATCTCTGAGGATCTATTCTTGTCCCAAAATAACAATATAACTGTAAGGAAGACAAGACAGCAGCTATATTTCATTAGAGTTTGAAAAGATGTGATTTCTCAATGTGCTATGCAAAATGCACACCAGCCGCAGCCCTGAAGACCTTCGCGCCATGCTGATTTCATCTTATGAAAGACGGAGCACCACACGGTCAAATTTATCTGTGCCTGCAATTGCCTTTTCCATGCCCAATGCGAGAATATGCTCACTGGATAGAAACTTCCTGCTCTGTGCTATCTGAATTGGGAACAGCCTTCCAGATGCTGTGATTGGAAACATCTCTGACGATGGGGTCCAATCCTTCAAGAGTTGAGTGCACAAACACCGATCATCTCTGGGAGGGAAGTCACATGCTTCTTCATAAGCTATCATGAATGGGACCAGAATGGCAATGCTTGGTTGCTGGTAGGTAGGGTTAATACTTGACTTTCAAGAACACTTGTGAGTTATGTTCCGACTGGACTCAGTCCTTAAACTGCTGGAGAACAGTGCTGAAAGAACAGGTGCTGTTTTCTCCAGGTCGGGATTTGGTTTTCTTTCCAAGTGCTCCTGCCACGTTTTGTCACCCTGCAACCTTATCCTTCAATCTCATGGAATTATTGAGGACAGCAAGTGTATAAACGTCTCTATCCAGCAGACCTCATCATGATCATCATGACTCCAGTATTTCTACTGTTCGATAATATTTCTTAATCGTGCACATGATTTTTTTGTTTTTTATCACTGAGCAGCATTGGACCATCTGATTAGCCTACCAGAGTTCTCTTTGAGAACTAGTGATGGAAGTCGCTCAATAACCTCTCTCAATGTACAGTGAAGGATATTCTAACAGGCTGATTCACCCTTTGGTGGGGATGGGGGCAGTTACTGCGCAGGACCAAAATCAGCTTCCAGAAGTTGTAAAGTTAGTCAGCTCCATCTTGCGTCCGAGCCTCCGTAGCATCCAAGACATCGTCAGGTAGTGATGCATCAGAAAATCGACGTCAGCAATGCAGGACTTCCATCTCCCAGAACATGCCCTCTTCTCATTGTTAAAGGCAAGAAAGAAATACAGAAGCCTAAATGCACACACTCAGTGATTCAGGAACAGCTTCTTCCCCTCTGCCATCCGATTCCTAAATGGACATTGTATCAATGAACAGCACCACACTTTTATAATATATATTATTTTTGTATTTGCAGCATATTTCATCTTTTAAATATGCGTATATGCTTACTGTTATTGTTTTACTTGATTTGTTTTTTCCCCTTTCTATGTTTTCATGTATTGGATGAAACTGCTGCTGGTAAGTTAACAAATCAGAATCAGGTTTATTACCACTGGCATGTGTCGTGGAATTTGTTAGCTTAGCAGCAGCAGTTCCCTGCTACATAGTATGGAAGGAGAAAACAAAATAAAATAATAATAACAATTATAGTGTCCAAGGTTTCAATGCCCATTCAGGAATCTGATTGCAGAGGGTAAGAAGCCGTCCTGAATCGATGAGTGTTTGCCTTCAGGCTTCTGTACCTCCTACCTGATGGTAACAGTTTCCAAATTTCACAACACATACAGGTGATAAAAAACCCGATTCTGATTCTGATACAAGTGATTCTTGAGCAGCTTGTTGAGTAGGCTGAGGAATGGCAAATGGTGTTCAGTCCAGATGAGTGAGGTGGGGAAATTTGTGAAGTCATGTCAGAGAAGGACTTTGTGTTCTCAGCACTGTCTGTCACAGAAACATTACTCCCCTCCATTGACTCCAGCTGCATATCTAGATACCCCTGGAAAGCAGGTAACATAAACAAAGACCCTTTCCACCCCGTCATTCTGTCTTCTCACACCTTCCATTGGGCAGCAGACATAAAGGTGTGACAACACACAGCACCAGGATCAAGGACAACATCGGTCCTAATGTTTCTTAATTGTACGCAGGATTGTTTTGTATTTTACAGCACTCTAAAAAGTATTCATACCCACTTTGGAAGTTTTCATGTTTTATCGTTTTACAACATTAATCCACAGTGGTTTAATTTGGCTTTTTGACACTGAATAGCAGACAGCCGATTTCGTGTCAAAATGAAAGTGATGTCTAAAAAGTGATATTCACCCCTTAAATATGGCAAATCAAATAGTCACTGGTGCAGTCAATTTGTTTCAGAATTCATATAATTAGTTAAATGGAAATCACGGTGTGCAGTCTGGATGCTTCAATTAACTGTCCTAAAAATGCCAATTGCTGTTGCATCTGTGTCTTATGTTCTCTTCCATTTTTATACCCCATGAGCACCTTATTTGTTCCGACCTGCTTATACCTGCAGTGAACCTCCTTTTATATCTTCACCAGGGCCTCAACATCTATAGATGCCTACATCTTTCAACTTTATCTTTTATTCAGCCAGACATATATAAGAATTTTACTCCCAAAGTTACTCTTTTTGAAGCTTCCCACTTCTGAAGTTCACATTTGCCAGGAAACAGCCTGTCCTAATCCACACTTAACAGATTACTTCTGATTCCATTATAATTGACCTTTCTCCAAGTTAGAATCTCACCCCACACACCAGACCTAACTTTATACGTATTTACCGTGAAACAAATGACCTTGTGGGCACTAGATGCAAAGTGTTCTCTGCACAAACTTTTGCCACTGCCCTCTCTCATTCTCTAATCGCCGATCAAGTATCGCACTCTCTCCAGTTGCAGTTATTTCCATTATTGCAGTTATTTCCAAATGTCAGTCAAAGAACTATTTCGGAATGCCACCGAATAATGGGTCTCTGGCCACAAACCAATCAAATGCGTCATCCATGTCACTGAGAGAGAGGTTAAAAGGAAATGGTCCCAGCACAGTCACTTCTGGAAAACCACGAGTTACTGGAAGTCAACCAGAAAGGTTTTACTTTGTTCCCAGTCTCTGTGATAGACAGCAGCTGACAGATATGTGTAAGGGAACATTTTGGGACCTGCACAGAAGGGACGATTTGCACCTGAACTGCAAGGGGACTAATATCCCACTATAACACCGACCTTATGTTTCTTGCGATCTACAATCTCTCTGCAAATTTGTTCCTCTAAATCCGTCGGGGTGTTGAGTTCTCTGTAATACAGCCCCATGAAAGCGGTCATAGCTTCTTTTTTTGTTCATCGGTTCCATGCAAAACGCATCATTAGACGATTTTTCCAGTCTGGCCTGACTGCATTGCCATGGACTCCAATCTTGCTAGGAATTTCCAAATACAACATATCTACCGCATCTCTTTTGTCTATGAGTTTGTCATTCCCTCGAAAATTGTAGTAGGTCTTTATCAGGCTGGATCTTCGTTTCAGGATCCCATGCTACCTTTGGCCTATCTCGTCATGTGCCGAGCGGGACAAGTTGCCGGACATGAGGCTGCTTAACAAAAAGGGAAGATTCTAGCACTGTCTGACTAGCAGAATGCAAAGTGTCTGAAGTAAGGGAGCCTTTTCTCGTTTGGCTGCCGTGACTGGTGTTGTTTCACAGACGTCTGTGTTGGGACATACATTCTATGTCAGTGAATTGGATGATGGCTATGTCGCAGGGTTTGAGCACGATATGAAGGTCGGTGAAGGGGCAGGTAACTTTGTCGCAGGGTTTGCGGAAATATGAAGGTCGGTGAAGGGGCAGATTTGAGGAAGCAGCTTTGAGGAAGCAGAGAGGCTACAAAGGGACTCAGCCACATGAGGAAAAAGAGGAAAAAAATGGCAGATGGAATACTGTGCCACGACGCGTACGGTGATGCACTTTAAAAGATAGCCCAATGATGCAAAAATCTGAAGCTCTCCCGCCTGCACCAGCTCCATCGGCACACGTGAAACTTTATAATCTTCATACTTCTATTTTCATTGGTACCTTGGCATGGGGAGCAATCCTAAGGACACAGCCCTGTAATACCCGCCATTTAACTTTGCACACATCTCCCTGAACTCACTTTGAATAATATCGTCCCTCTTCCTTCCCATGGCATTGGTACCTATATGGACCACAGCATCTCGCTGTTCAGCCTTCACAAGACCGTATGATTCTGGAGCAGAATCGGGAAATTTGACCCATGTAGTCCGCGCTTACATCGTGGCTGTTCCACTTTCCCTTGCCCCCATCTCCTGCCCTCTCACCGTCGCCCTTCCTGTACGGTCTAAACAAGAATTTATCAACCTCTGCCTTAACTATACCGAATGACGTCTCTGGCAAAGAGTAGCACAGATTGACAACCGTGGCTGACAAGAGAAGTTGAAGCCAACATCAGAGAGGGAATAAAATACAACAAAAATAATTCCAACAGCAGCTGACTAGCAGGCGACGAAGAATGTGAAGAGAGGGGCCTTTTCCGGCTGGCTGCCAGTGAGAAGTGTTGTTCGACAGACGACTGTGTTGTGATAATTCTTTCACGTTATATGTCAATGATTTGGATGATCTAATTGATGGCATTCTTACAACGTTTGCAGACATTAAGGAGATGGGTGGAGCGACAGATAGTTTGAAGGACGGAGCGAGGCTGCAGAAAGACTGACAGATGAGGAAAATGGACAAAGAAGTGGCAGGTGGAACGCAGTGCCAGGAAGTGTATGGTCATTCACACTTGTAGAGGAAATGAAAGGGTTGAGTACTTTCTCAGTGGAGAGAAAATGCAAAACACGGACAAGCACAGAGAACTGGGACTCGTTGTGCAGGATTCCCTCAAGGTTATTTCAGAGTTCGAGTGTGTGATGTGGAAAGAAAAGGCGATATTACCATTTATTTGAAGGTAGCTACAATGCAAGAGCAAGGATGTAATGTAGCGGCTTTATCAAGTGCTGGTGTGGCCTCAAACGGAGAATTGTGAACAAGTTTAGGCCGCTTATCTTCAGAAGAATGTGCTGAAACTGGAGAGGAACCAACAAGGTTCACGAACATGATTCCAGGTTCGATGGCTTTCGGTCTGCATTAACTGGGATTCAGAAGAATGAGGGTGACCCGATTGAAACCTATGGAATGGTGAAAGCATCTGACAGAATCCTTGTGGAGAGGATCATACCTCTGGTGGGAGAGTGTTAGAGGAAACAGGCTCAGAATGGAGGGGCATCCATTTAAAATGAGAGCAAGAGGAATGTCCTTAGCTAGAGAATGGCGAAGCTGTGGAATTCGCTCGTTGTCACAGGCAGCAGTGAGTGCTGTCCTTACGTATATTTAAGGGAGAGGTTGACAGATTCTCGACTGCTCAGGGCATGAACAGATATGGAGAGAAGGATTGGAGATGGTGGCCAGTGGTGGACTGAAAATGGATCAGCCATGAGGAAATGGCGGAGCAGACGCGATGGGACAAATGGCCTAATTGTGCTCCTGTATCTTATAGATTAATGGGTTCAATCAGGGCAGATCAATTTCCAATTAGTGACAAGACATCGCATCGACCCTTCTGGAAGTCGAGTACGGAAACTGCAGGGGCCGCAGCCTGTCTCCAGGAGGATGTAAAATGTCTTTCGACACCTGTGAGGTGCTGTAGATTAGCTTCCATTGTTCCAGAAAGGCTCTGACAATGAGCCGGGAAAGTACAGGCGGATGAGCCAGACACCAACGGTTAACTTATTGTCAGACACGCTAAGGAACAGGATATATAAATATTCCAAAGGTATCAATTGTTTCAAATGTGTAGCTAATGTAAGAGAAATGTATGCTATATTCATCCTGAAATTCTACTCTTTGAAACCATCCACGAAAACAGAGGAGTTCCAAAGAATGAATGACAGTTAAATGCTAGCTCCCCAAATTCCCGCTAGTTCACCCCACACACGCATAAGCGTAACAAAGCAAACATCTTCCCTCCCCGACCCACCCACCAGTTAAAGAAAGCATCGGCGCCCTCCACCGAGCTCTGAAACGTGCAGCAAAGCGTCAACAGAGACACAGACTTTCAGAACCGCAAAGACTACACGTTCACCCCGGAATTCAACACACCACAGCCTCTCCCCCCATCTCTCCCCCTCTCTCTCTCTCTCTCTCTCTCTCTCTCTCTCTCTCTCTCTCTCTCTCTCTCTCTCTCTCTCTCTAATGTGAAAAACCGGTCTCTCCGATTCACAGCGGTGGGGGGGGGGGGCATAACAAACAGTTCACTGATTTAAGAAGTTAAATGACTGTGTTGCTTGTTCCGAGCTCTGTGCCCGAGGAACCCAGGTCTCCGGGAACACGGCCAGCAGCAAGCTCGCTGCTTTCGATCTTCCGTCTCCCACGACGCACCGATTTCCTGCAACGCCACCGACCTCGACTCCATCCGCCTCCAGAGCTACGTAATCCCAGAATACTGAAGGCGAGCTGGTGTTTTAGCCCTCGTCCTTGGTATATCGAATAACGGCCAGTCATCAGACTCCGAGAACGTGTCCATTCCCGCAAAGAACCAAAGTCAATTTGTAATTCCAGGTCGGGGTCTTCAAAAGCAACATGAGAGGGAAAAATAGAGATATTAAAATAGAACTAGAACTCTTTCCGAAGCTGCAAAGAAGGAGTCGCCGTCAGGCGCCATCGTCCTCCTCAGCTGCACGTAACCGTGGATTTCAATGGGAATATGGTAAACTGGATTTGCAGCTGACACCTGGATACAGAGCAGGAGTGGCAGTGAGGCAGATTATCGAAACTTGGAGATGGGTTTTGCAGCTGGATAAATGGGCTGACGGTTTTGCAGCTGGAATGTAATGAGGACCGATGTGAGGTGTTGCGCTTTGCCGGGAACAACAGGGTCGGACTCAGGCAGTGACTGGTCGGGGATTGTGGTCTGCGGGGAGCAGAGGGATCCGGGAATACAGTTCCATAGTTTAGGGCAGGGTCATGAAGAGAGCCTTTGGCACATTGGCCGTCATGAATCAATGTACTGAGTACACGAACTGCAATGTTATGTTGAAGTTGAAAAGGACGTTACTGAGGACAATCCTGGAGTATTGTGTACAGATTGGATCATAGAAAACCTGCAGTAGAATACAGGTCTTTCAGTCCACATAGCCGTGCTGAACTTGTCCTTACAATGGAACTACCCACGCTTACCCATAGCCCTCTAGTTTTCTAAGCTCCGTGTATAAATCCAGGGTCTCCAATCTACACCTTGAACAATTAGAGCGAACATTTATAATGATGTTTCCAGGAGGTGAGGACTTGAGTTGCAGAGAAAAATTCAAAGGAATTTGTCGCTCCGCAGATGAGGCTTTTCCCCCTCAGTTTGGGTGAGGCCTGAATAAGACGTCACAAGTTCGGGGTAAAAGGAGAAGTGTTTAAGTGTAAAATGTGAAGGAACTTCTTTACTGAGAGGACAGTGTGAGTGTGGAATGAGACGCCAGTGGAAGTGGTGAAATGAGGTTCCATTGAGACACTTGGACAGGTACATGGACGGGAGGGATGGTCCTGGTGCCGGCCGAAAGGGCCGTCGGGAAACAGACTATCACACTCTGGAGGAGACGATGGGTATGTTGATGTGTGAGGAGTTTGATAACTCTACATATAATCCCTAAGAATTTTCTCCAGAAACGTGTCTACCCCTAACGTGAGTCTATATTTTACAGGATTATCCATCCCCATTCTTAAATAACAGAATAAGATCGATCAGCGCTTTTCTGAGATCTTACTCGAGGCTACAGAGAACACAAATATATTGGTCAAGTCACTAGTGATGTGGTTTCCTGCCTCTCTCCATAATCTGCAGTATATCCTACCAGGCTCTGAGTAAATAATCCACCTGACTGCCCGATAAGAGACGAAACACTACCTCCTTTGTGGTCCTGTACTGAACAAATTTAAAAGGCATTGTGATTAAGTATAGGATAGGAAAGGTTTAGTTAAAGACTCCTGTCGCAGGGAAAATAACCTTTCAGCACCTGTGCCCATGTGCCCATTTAATTCAAGCTAACTCATGCCCAGAGGAAATGGCTCACCCACAGGCAGATGGGACAAATTTTGTGGGCACCAGTGCAGACTGGAAGGGCCACTCTCAATGCTGAAACTGGAGGGTTTCATCCGAAACTTCGACAGTATTCCTCTCAGGAAATTGTGCCTGACCTGGTATGTTTCTTAAACTGTTGCATTCTAAACAAAGTATATTTTGTGCAGGAGGTCTGCAGAGAGATTCACCAGGACTGTGGAGGATCGTAGTTCATCACTCCCAGAGTGCCTGCTGCCGGCTGGTGGCGCAATTTTTTCTGAATCGGCGGAGACTGAGGGAGGTCTGGCAAACATCGCCGGGACAGACACTCGGAGGAGTGGACGGAGAGCCACGCCCGTCCCTGTAGATGCCGCGGCCGACGACCACCGACAGCAGTATCGCTGAACTCCGACAAAGCGAAAGAGCAGGAGGAGGGTCTGAGTATGGGGCAGATTTCCCGAGGCCTATCGTAGTTCAGACCCTTCACTGTCCCTGCTGTCACCGGCAGAGGAACCTGTCGGTCAAATGAGATGAATGGGAATTTCAGTCATGGAGAGAGGTGGGAATATGAAAACAGCAGCTATGTTGCCTTAGGAATATAGAGGCGGATCAGTCCAACAGGTTAAAGTACAGTTGGGTGTGTCTTATGCAGAGACCTTGCAAAAAGTTAAACCTGACTCTGACTGCTAAACATAATAAAGTGTTCCCAGTCAGAGAATACACTAGGGGGTCAGTGGATATATGTCGGCATCACAGTTCTCTCAGGAAAGATACTGTACTGGTGGGTACAACTGAGTTTGTGATGTTTATAATGGATGTCGTGAATTGTACTGATCAGACATCTCGTCATGCTGGCAAAAACATAAAATGATTGTGAAAGCTGCAGAAAGGTATCTCGGTGTTATGTTGGAAGCTGTAAATAAAGATCTGATGCGTGGAGTATTTGCATCCTAGTCTATCCCAGCCTGAGTTTTCATCCTCAACACATTAAGAAGTCTGTTTCTCATTTGCCAGAATCCCCCGATGTTTTGAGTATTCAGGAAAAGAGATTATTTTCACAGTTAAGATTTTCTGTGCAGGATTATATTGTCGTTTGGTGTGATTGGTCATTTGATAGAGAGGTAGTGCTGACAGTTTTATAAGGAAGGAGGCAGGGTGTAGAGTTGTGAATGTGAATGAACCGCATGTGGGAATTGTTGTAGAAATATGTGATTCAGCAGGTAACTGTATAAAACTGATTATGGTTCACAACGCTTGTGGAAAACTTTCTACTGAGTTGTGAGAAAGTACATTTTGTTCTCGCTCACGAAGAGTTGTATGCTGCTGAGAATTTAACGCAGTTCACTTTGGGTTTGTCTGCAGAATGATGGTAATGGTTTGAATAAAGAACAGTTTTTCAACTTGAGTGTCTGAATGGGCACGAGATTTGATATTAACAGTAGTTCTAGAACCGCTGCAGAATGTTGACGAAGATGTGTATTTTTACAATGAAAGGTTATTCACGTTATTCAGCAAACTGCGATGGAAGTGATTCCCATTACAAACAGAATTAATAGGAGAAAGGCTGTATCACTGTGGACTGAGGAGTGTGCAGAGGCGATTAGGGAGTGGGACAAGGCGTTTAAGAAAGTGAAGAAGTATTAGTGTCCCAGTGACATTATTAAGTATAAAAGGGCAGAAGCCGTGGTGAGGAAAGTGGTGAAGATTGGGAAAAAGATTTTCTGGGGACACACTGTGACAATATTGCAGGGGATTGGCAGGTCAGACTTCACCAGGACAGGATGATACATAGTATTTTTTGGTCACATAAATGTGGATGTCGGCATATTTCGGGGTTTGCCAATGAATCTAGTGTTGCGGACGCGTTTGGCGGAGCATCCAGCTTTGCGGATGTGCTCAGCTTCAGGGGTATGTCAGCGAATGTGTGAGTGCACAAGGATTTTGTGGTGTCGGATGCTTTGGGGTGGACACTGATTTGAAGGTTTAATGAGGGTTTTCTGTTGAGCACAGATTTGTGGGTGCACGCTGATTTGTCCAGAGTTGGGTGTCAATTTGTGGATTTGGGAGTGAGCACTATCTTGGGTGAGCTGGAGCATTTGGAGTGTGTCGAATCTCAAGGTTTTTCCGTTTATCCAAACTTATATGGATATACATGCAATATCAACTTTGACCTTTGTTCTTGCTATGTTTTAAATGGTGACAACTTTTTTTGTGAATTGTTTGAAATGATTCTTGCTCTGGGATAATCTAATGTGCATGTAGGGGTCCCTCCTGATTTGGAGCTGCGACAGGTCTCAAAGTTATTCCATTTGTACATAAATTACTAATAAATGCAATTTGAATTATGCCCTCCGTTCTTGTTTTTTTTCATTGTTCAGGCAGCCATTTTGTGAAGTGTTGGAACTGTGCAGTTTGCGGAGACAGATGAGAAGTGACTAAACCGAGGGGGATAAAGTAAATTGGATTGTATTGCCCGGCAGGGTCCCGCAGAGACAGTCAGTCTACCCACACACACACACACACACACACACACACACACACACACACACACACACACACACACACACACACACACACTCACACACACACACAGTCGTCGGGCACTGTCACAAGCTTTTTGCTTTTTGCACCGATCTTTTTGGTGATTGCTCATCATACGTCGTGTCTTGGGCATCTGATACATGGCGGAGCCCATCCCTCTCCAGGCGTTTTTGGAGCCGGTTGGATTCGAACTCGGGAGCCCGGCGCTGATGCCACTACGTCACCAGCCGGTGTCGTGTTCGTGATTCAATATATTTTCACAAGCTACAATGGCATAATTTACTTAAATATTCTGTGTCTGATTAATGGTTACTTTGAAGTGCATATTTACACTGGAAGCACATTTAATTGATAAGATAACTCGGACGGTTCAGTCACCTGCGTTGGGACAAATTAGCTCCCAATGGTCTTCATATTAATTGAACAGTTTAATCGCCGTCCGTCACCGCGGGAAATTCACCTGTCTGATGTAATCGATTTGTAAATAATTTAAAAGCTTTATTTTTAAATCTGTTGAAATCTGTCCCTGTGGAGTGACAAAATTGTATTAAAAACCCGAGGCATGTGCTGCCTCAGCATTTCATTCCGAGAGATCGCGTGTAACACAGGGGGGCCAAATCACTGGACAGAGAAAATGTCTGCATTGTTCGTTATATACAGGAGAGTGCAGAAAATATTGTACGTGTTCATTGCCGTTATTGGAGTTCCCGGTGAGTGAACAGTGGGATTCATGTTTGGAATTTCTGATTGTTACCGGTGTGAACCTATTCATGATCATTTTACAATCTTCCAACTTTATGATCACTGTCAAATATCCGTCAGAGATATCGATCCTGTCAATTCCACTTTCCGATTTTTCATATTCATTGACAAAGGGAACTGTCTCTCCTCTAACCCACGGGATCGACTCAAACGCTGTTATTGCCTTTAATGATATCTTGTCCAGATTTGTCGCAGTGCTGAGGACAGGTAACTCTCCGAGAAGGTGTGACGGGAAGGGTGGGGCTCATTGTCAGGTTTACTGTTTCTGAGTTATTGATCAAATAGAGACCCCGGTGCTGTGTTTCGCGTCTCCCCGTGGAGTCTGTCACAATCATATCCCGCTGACGTTTAGTCAATAATTTGGTCTGATCACCCGATCCGGTGTCCAGGGATCTGCTCACGAGTGCTATCGAATTGAACTGCGATTTAGAATTAATCCGTTAACTGAGCCACTCAGTCTCTGTTTGCTAATACTGTTTCCAGTGCTTTCAGTGTGTGTCTCCCCTCTGTATCTCATCTTGGACACATCAGATGCTGATTTTTCAGAGTCCTGGCCAGTCACGGTTAAGTCAGTGAAACCGGCCCCGTCAGCGACTGGAATCGGGATCAGCAGCGATCGTTGTTGTTCATTCAGCTCGTTTATATCGCTGACGATTGCCCACACATTGCTTTATCTCCACACAGAAGAAAAAAGTTCAGAGATAGTGCGACCCGTGTGTCTGGTGCTAGAGTAGCAGCCGTTCACAGACATCTTTAGCTGGAACTCGATCTGGTGTTAATTCCCGGAGAATGTGTCAAGTAATGCCCAGTGTCTGTTTCTCTCCCTCTGTCTCTCCAGTGAATGTAGTGGCGATTCCGATCCTGTCCCGGGGAAAGTGCGGCCTCTCCACCTGCACCACTCGCTACCTGGTGGCCATGGCAGCGGCGGATCTACTGACTATTGTCACCAGTGTGATTTTTATTCGAATCGGAGCGTATTACTTCCCGAGGAGTTTTCTGGACATTACCCATGTGTGCAGTGTTATCGATGTACTGAGCCACACGGCCACACACTGTTCTGTCTGGTTCACCGTCGCTTTCACCTTTGACCGGTTTGTCGCCATTTGCTGCCAGAAACTGAAAACAAAATATTGCACCGGGAAAACTGCGACTGTGGTTCTGACAGCAACCGGTGTACTGTTCTGTCTGAAAAACGTTCCCCGATACTTCGTATGGGAACCCAGGGTAATAATCGACAATGTACCGTGGTTCTGTTATGTCAGGGATAATGTTTTCACTGACCCCGGGTGGGTAGGATATGACTGGCTCGATACGGTTTTAACTCCGTTCCTCCCTTTCGCTGGGATCCTGTTGCTCAACGCTCTGACAGTCAGACACATTTTGGTGGCCAGTCGGGTCCGTAAGGGGCTGAAGGGTCAGAGCAAGGGGGAGAACCGCAGTGATCCGGAGATGGAGAGCAGGAGGAGGTCTGTGGTTTTACTCTTCACCATCTCCGGCAGCTTCATCCTCCTGTGGATGACATACGTTGTAAATGTCATATATTATCAGGTCTCAGGAAAAGGATTCGGATTCAATGATTCTGAATGGATCTTTTACTACGTCGGGTTTTTGCTGAGAGATTTCAGCTGCTGCACGAACACATTTATTTACGCGGTGACTCAGTCGAAATTCAGGGAGCAGGTGATCAGCGCGGTGAAATATCCGGTCACCTCGGTGCTTCAGTTCATTAATAAAGCCGCGACCTGAGCACAAGCCAAAGGCGGTTACAGTGAGGGTTCCAGCTCCTCACATTCACCCCCTGATCACCCCGGTGTTATTCCCCGGCAGGTTGTCGCATCGACCGGCAGCTCTGGAACGTTAGGATAGTATGTGTTTTGTGAGGGGCAAGGCACCGTCCTGGAGACTCAGTACCGCATTGGACCTGCCAGATGACAGTCAAAGACCTGCACCGAAACACAGTCCAGCCATTGGTCTGTGTATATGTCCATCTATTGCCTTTGAGGCCCAACAACCTTGCAGCCCACAAAACGGCAGGCATCTAGTCGATTACTGGCTGCGTAATCCAATGTCAATCACACTACTCTCCGCCTTCCCCTTGAATGATTTGCTGATGTAACGAAATGGGGCCGATTTTGGTTAAAAGGCATTTGACAGATCAAATTAAAGTTGCATTCCCGCCATTAACTAGACTGGAGTGTGGTGCAAAGAATTAGAAAATAAAACCTTCACTGCTTCTTTTTTGAATAAAATTCTCTCTCTTCTTGTTTTACTCCGTTCCACCATTAAGCTAACAGTTACGCATTCTGCAGTGGTGTTTCCTTTATGCTCATTATCCCAACAGTCTTGCTATAAATCAAATCCTACCAACCCCTTAGCTTCTGATTTGCCGGGTGGAAGGTCTTTATCCACCGCTGGAATTGTATCAGCTTTTGTAACTCAACCTCTCCGTGCAGGGTGAGACCCATAAGAAGACCCATAAAACTCATAAGAAGTGGGCCAATGATTTCCAACAGTAAATCTGACCGACCGCTAGAATAAACTGTTTTAAGAATCATCAAAACCGAAAAGGCATGTGAATATTTTAGAGCTGTACACAGACAAATTTCCTCCACCCAGTGTAAGCCTAAAATGATGGCAAGAAGTTCTTCTCTATGTGCTGATATAATGGTTAGTAAGTTGTTTCGTTGTCGTTACCTGTAATTAAGGCACAGAAAGAGCCAGAGGAACATTACAGTTGTTATCTTTGTATTCTTCTGCAACAGTTAATATATTATAATATTTCTCCAGAATGTACTGCTGAACCAACAGACTCTCGGAGATTGCAGAATTCTTATTAAGCTCTGTGACCTAAAATCAGCTAGTCAGAGGCAGAACAAGATGGGGTTTCAGAGAACGTGACATGGGGGAACATTGCGTAATCCCATAATCCCATCTTCCCAGCGCGATAAGATCCCAGCCACCTAAACTTGAAAACGCTCTTCGTGTGATGTTTCCAACCGTCCTCGAACACAACTTCAACAGGATGGTAATTTATTTGTCCCGTCTAATGAATCCAGTTTGTTAATATCAACTGCAATCTCCGCAATTACACTTGGCTCATTTCAACCAGTAAAGCTGAAACAGGGGACCGCCTTATTGCGCCAGGACGCTTCCGAACACTTTAAAATTGAAGATGACGCTGATCTACAAGTCACACAGCCATAATCAAGAACAGATCCAATTGATCAAATGAACATGGTCCACAATGATATTCATGTAGCTCCCCAGAATACGCATATAGACAACTGAGAATATTTAATGTTAATATTTTCTGATATGGCGCTTCAATGCCAGCTGATTATCCATGCACATGCCTGGAAATCTTCCCGCTGTCACGTCTTGAAGAGTTTGACAATATAATTTCAAATCAACTGCGTGCCTATTAATCACATTTATAAAACACAGACTAAAAGCTTAAATTCTCATGTATTTTGCCAACTGTTCAAAATTATTAGCTGCTAATTGTATTCAATATACAGTATAATTGCAATTTATGCCTCTAAGCCATAAAGCTCCATCAACTGCATGTAGTGATTTACTAGATATAGTGCCTGTCTCAGAGAAAACATCATTAATCATAAAATTAGATAATAAAGCGTTACAGATTTGGCGTTGTGGGTTCCACCCCCCCCCCCCCCACCAGCACTAACCGTCCAAATATAAAACTCAGACAAAGTCTTGCAGTCTCCTGCTCAATCCTCATTTCCATAAAGCCATAAGACATGGAAGCAGAATTAGGCCATCCGGCCCATCGAGTCTGCTCCACCATTCACTCATGGCCGATAGTTTCTTTCCGTCCTCCTCAGCCCCAGCTACCGGCCTTCTCCCCTGAACCGTTGATGCCATGTCCAATCAAGAAATTATCAATGTCTGCTTTAAATGCACAGAACGCCGTGGGCTCTGCAGCAGCATGTGGCAAGAAATTCCACAAGTTCACCTCCCTTTGTCTGAAAGATTCCCCGCATCTCTGTTTTGAAAAGGCGCCCCTCTCTCCTGAGGCTATGCTCTCTTTTACTAAACCCTCCACCATCTTTATGGAAACATCCTTTTCATAATTCAGTCCAAAATCCTTCTTTCCATAAATACCTTATGCTTTTTCAATATAAAAAATACTGCAATTATATCACCCTTAAAATTTAAGAGTAATATCATCTTATAAATGTAAAAGTTAATCCGGTAATTCTACCCTTCCAAAACCCACTCTGCTAAAACGAAATATCATTTCTTCCCTGGAAAATATAATTCAAACTCTCCATTAAGATGCTTTCCATAAGTTTGCATAAAAGGGACATTAACTACTTAGGCCTACAACTAGAACAATCAGACGATGAGATACCGGGTTTAGTATCGGCACAACAAACTGTGATAATTAAACACTTCCACATCCCTGCCTATTGAATAAAATATTTCTATTACAAGCGCTTCACACCTTTCATTCACATTCACAACCCTGTCACTTTCTTGTAAAACTGGCAACACCACCCCTCTACCAACTAACCTGTCACGACTAGTAACAAGATAACACGGCACAGAAAAAAGAATGTGCGAGCAGCCAATGCGGAGGATCAGAGGAGCGTGTGGATAGTCAGAGGCTATTCTCCAGGGCTGAAAAGGCTAACACGAGAGGGCACAGTTAGAATGTGCGAGCAGCCAGTGCGGAGGATCAGAGACCGTGTGGATAACCTGAGGCCTTTCCCCAGGGCTGAAAAAGCTAACACGAGATGGCACAGTTTTAAGGTGCTTGGAAGTAGGTACAGAAGGAAGGTCAGGGGTAAGTGTTTTTATTTATGCAGCGAGTGCTGAGTGCGTGGAGTGGGCTGCCGGAGACGGTGGTGGAGGTGGATATCATAGGGTATTTTATTAGACTCCTGGATAGGTGTATGGAGCTTAGTAAAAATGGACGGTTGCGGGTCACCCGAGGGAATTGATAAAATAAATACATGTTCGGCTCAGCATTGCGGGCCGTAGGGCCTATCTTGTGCTGTAAGTTTTCACTGTTTACAGTGCTGGGTTAAGAGAAGGGTTGGGTAAGAGCTGGCAGGTGATTAGTGGATCCCGGTGAGGGAACGAAATGCCGATGAGGGACGGTGGAGTGAAGAAACGAGTCGGAAGTTGGGAGGTGAAAGGTTTCATTGACAAAAGTGATGGAATCTGATCGGAGAGGAAAGTGCAGCGTGGAACAAAGAGATGAAGGTGATGAGGGTGATGAGGTGTGGGGGATGGGGAGATGGAGAAGGTGGGAGAAGCGAGGAAAGATGAGGGCCGATAGATCAGGAGACAAAGAAAACTGGCAGAGAGGGTGGCGGAGGACTACCAGAGGTTTGGGAAATTGATGTTCATGTCGCCAGTTTGGAGGCGACCAGGCGGGATATGGATCGTTGCATCTTCATCATGAGTGTGGCCTCGCCAGCGCAATCGAGGAGGTTCCGGATCAACATGTCAGGATGAGAATGGGGAGTCCAATTGAAATGGGTGGGCACTGTGAAATCCCACTCTTTAAGGCGGATGGAATTAAAGTACTCTATGAAGCGTCCCTCTATGTCCTCTAAAAGCAACCGCGACCTCGTCTGCCATGACATGTCCAGCGCTCCAGAACACAGCCATCATGTCAGTTAGGTTCTCCGGAGGCTATGAGAGAACAGATTATTCGTTCATGCTGAGAGGTGTGAGTTCCATGCCCCCTCAGTCAGCTTCTTCAGTTACATCACCGAGAGCGGATCCCGGGAAGAACCGGGCGGTGGCGGAGTGGCCGAGACCCACGACAGGTGAGCAACTCCAGCGAGTTCTAGGGTTTGCGAATTTCTAACGCGGATTCATCAGGGAGTATAGTCGGGTGGCGGCGCCCCTTACCCAACTCACCTCACCTCGGACCCCTTTCCATTGGGACCCGGTAGCTGACTCAGCGTTCTCAGAGCTGAAGAGGCGTTTCTCCTCCGCTCCAATCCTGGACCAACCAGACCCCTCTTGTCGATTCATTGTGGGGGTCGACGCCTCCGACTCCGGGGAGGGAGCACTCCTCTCCCAACGTTCAGATCCAGATCACAAACTTCATCCCTGTGTCTTCTTTTCTCGCTGGCCGTCTCCCGCCGATCGAAATTACGACGCAGGGAACCGTGAGTTACTGGCGGTCAAACTTGCTTTTGATAAGTGGAGGCACTGACTGGAAGGAGAGAAACATCCGTTTATCGTCTGGAACGATCACAAGCGACAGCGCCCCCCACCACCAAGCAACAGGAAACACCAGAGAGAAACCATAGCAACACACACAGAATGTCAGCGCCCCCCACCACTAAGCATCAGGAGACACCAGAGAGAGATCACAGCAACACACACAGAATGTCAGCGCCCCCCAGCACCAAGCAACAAGAAATACCAGAGAGAGAGCATAGCAACACACACAGAATGTCAGCGCCCCCCACCACCAAGCAACAGGAAATACCAGAGAGAGACCACAACAACACACACAGAATGTCAGCCCCACCCCCCACCAACAAGCAACAGGAAACACCAGAGAGAGAGCATAGCAACACACACAGAATGTCAGCGCCCCCCACCACCAAGCAACAGGAAACACCAGAGAGAGAGCATAGCAACACACACAGAATGTCAGCGCTCCCCACCACCAAGCAACAGGAAACACCACAGAGAGAGCATAGCAACACACACAGAATGTCAGCGCCCCCCACCACCAAGCAACAGGAAACACCAGAGAGAAACCATAGCAACAAACACAGAATGTCAGCCCCCCCCCCACCACCAAGCAACATGAAACACCAGAGAGAGACCATAGCAACACACACAGAATGTCAGCGCCCCCCACCACCAAACAACAGGAAACACCAGAGAGAAACCATAGCAATACATACAGAATGCTGGAGGGTCTCAGCAGGTCAGGCGGCATCTATGGAAAAGGGAACACCTGCAGTCGACAAAAACTGATGTTTACCCGACAGCTCGTCAAAGGCTCCCATCTCACGGGCAGGGCACAGAGAGATATCACTCATTTTCACTGCGAAGGGGAAACAGACAGTCGCTGTAACGATATTACCGTTTCCCGGGACAATTCTCCATACATCCGCCGCAGTAAAATCCACTTGGCGCCATCTTATTGACGCCCTTATTATTATTATTATTATTTTTTGTTTTGCTGCTGCTTTGGGAAACGCCGTGTGTTCTGTCCCCTGTTTTCAGAGCATACATTGGTGTGTCGGCCTGTGCAGTAGACGGTATCGGCCCCGGTGTACTGAAGGGGTACGAGCCAGCTGTCTCGTACTTTGCAGCTCATTTACAGTATGAGTCTGTGTCGGGAAAAGATACCGGTGCGGTGGAAGACTTCCTGCTTGGTTCCTTTACCCAAGAAGGCGATTACTTTGGGACATAATGACTACAGACCAATTGCTCCAACATCTCATGGGATGAAGGTGCTTGACAGGCTGGTGCTGACTTACCTTGGACCATATTTGTGATCTTCATTCGCCCCTCTACAGTTGGCCAAGCAGCCTCTTGTGGGAGTGGATGACGTCATCGTCAGCGAGCTCACTCTTACCCGGATGACGCTGCTGGTAGAGTGAGCGCCACACTTTTTGATTTCTCAGGTGCCCTCATTACAATTCAGCCGCTTCCTCTGCGCGAAAATCTGCAAAGGACGGGCGTAGAACATTCCACTGTCTCCTGGATTATTGACTACCTGACATATGGAACCGAGTTTGTAAAGCTGGGTGGTTCTGTGCCTGAGTTGGAGGTGAGTGGCAATGGAGCCCCACAAGGGACTGTCCTGTCACCGCTTCTGATCACACTGTACACATCAGACTTTCAGTACAACTCTGAGTCTCGTTTCATGCAGAAGTTCTCAATGACTCTGCGATAGTTGGGTGTATATGAGACGGACACGCCTTTGGTAGGAATCACCTGCTCCTGAATGTGCCCAAAGTCAGGGAGATGGTGATTGATTTTGGAGGAAGAGGACAGTAACGAGTTCTGTATACATTGTGGGAGAAGAAGTGGCGGAGGTGGAGGAGTAGAAACACCTGGGTGTTCACATCAACAACAGACGTGGCTGGAAAACCAAGACCAAGGCTGTTTGCAAGAAGGGGATGAGCATACTCCATTTTCTAAGGAAGTCGTGATCCTTGATTGTGTGTAGCAGGATGCAGGACATCATTTGCCAGTCTGTTGCAGAGTCTGCAGTCTTCCTGGCGGACTTATTTTGGGAGTGCAGCGTCGGTGCTGGTGATGGAAAAAGTCTAAATAAACTCACCAAAAAGGCGAGATCCATCCGTAGCTACAACTCGGAGTTCGTGCCGGAGCATACTGTTCTCCATTATGGACTATCTGGTACATCCTCTGTGTGACCAAGTGAATCAGCAACAGAGCATCTTTCTGAGCAGATTCCGCATTTACGAGGATCGTTCAGAATAAGCGTGACAGCAGTTCATCTTTGTGCGACGTGAGAGCACACATCATAGTGCAATAGTCTCTGCTTTATTTCCTTTATTTGGTATATTATTATTGCAAATTGGTACATTCTTATAGTCCTATATTCTACTTTTCATAATGTCTGCACACTTCTGAGTTTTTAAAAGTTGCTGTCGTTACTGATTCCCCGCTCGGGATCAAATGCGCATGCGTACACGTCTGAGCTCCCGGACATTGCGCATGCGCTCAATAAACGAGAGTCGCACAGGGATCGGCCGCGGGGAGGATAGCGCTCCGGGCGAGGCTTTAATCACCGGTTTTCGAACCGTGACTGAAGTACAATTACTTTGAATTTCGGCTACACTGGACCCACACCCCGGGCAGCCCCGATGCTTTCCTTCTTTCTCAGTCCCACAATCTGTACCCGGAACCCAAGGACCTTTCGGCTGATGGAGCGCTAGACCCCTGCGGCGCATGCGCATCAGTAGATCCTTGGATAGCGAGTAGACAGCTTTCTGGCTTGTGGGGCATTCGGGTAAACAGGCAGCCATGGGTGTTACTGCAAGGTAACAAGTCGATTGAAAGCAGATATAGCCCATTCTCATACAGACAGTAATACAGTTAGAGAATTTGCTCATCAGTAAGATTGCCTGATCCTTGCCAGGTTAGAAAATGAGGCGTTTATAGATATACATAGAAATCTGCAGCACATTTCCCATTCGGCTCCAACTTGAGATGAACTTTCTAATGTTGTGATGCCAGAGCTCATGACAGACTAAAATCTCCCCTGAAATATTGTGCTTCATCTACTGTTATCTTTTGCAATTTTTTTACAGGTTTAAAATGCCAGAATACTTGTGCACAGGAATCTCAAACACAGCAGCATGTCAGTTTCGCTTTCTCTGAATGGGTATGTGATGCCTTTATGGCAGTTATTTAGTTTATAATATTTTCGCGTAGTAATTCGTTTGTTAGCATTTTCTAGTTAAAGTTAGGATTGTCTGAGGTAAATTCGTTGTCTGTGATATATAACGGCTTGCGATGACGTCACATCCGGTTTCGCCGCGTCGTGTGGGAAAATACCGGGTTGGAGAAACGGGAAGGTGGGGGCCACACATGTGCTACTCCAGCTCAAGAGAAGTTGTCTTTCTACGCACTGGGAACATAGTGAGAGCAACGCCGTAAGTTATGAGATAATCGATATGTTGAATTAAAATGTTAACGCTGATCCTGTTAAAAGTAACGACGGTCGATAAGGTTTATGTTTTCGTTAGTTAAAGAGTTGTGGTTAGTTTGCATTGAAGTGTATTGAAAGCAGTCATTGGCGTAGGTAGATTCTGACCGTATGCTGCACTTTAATGTAATGTAGTTGTTGTACTTTTACCTTTGCAAGTATTTACGATGTAAATGTAATATCAAGAAGGAAACAAATGCTGTACAAATCTTGCATTGTTTTATCAACAGTTTTCACCATACGTTAATGTGGAAGAGTGAACAGGAAACGGTTAATCTTACTGTGATCCTGTCTTCATTGACAAGGTTTATCTCCGTGTTTAGTTCGGCGTTCCGTTACACCCGAGCGAGAACACTACAGGATATTTAAGGAGAGAGATTATATTGTCTTTGCAACAACAACACATCTGTTGTCAATCCTTGGAGATGAAGAAGTATCTCTTCCAAACTGGAAATGTATTTTGTGTCTGAAATGAAGTCTTCTGTTATAACTCAGTGTTATTCACCGGAACACACCAGCTGGGAACACAGCAGCAGTTGTTCACTGGAGATCAGTTCTTCAACTACATTGATTCTACAAGCGATTCAAATGTCTGACATTGAGCTGCTCTGTGGGGGGGGGGGGGGGAACTGCTCAGTCATCCAGCCTGAAGATACATCAGCAGCTTCACACCATAGTGAGATGCTCCACCTGTTCTGACTGTGAGAAGCAATTCAATCTGCAATTGATGCAAGAAAGATCTAAAAATTTACCAGCTCAGATGGTGAGAAGGCACTCACACACTCAACCACAGCACAGTGACATCAGCGAGTTCACACGGGGAGAAGCCAGTCACTTGTTCTGAATATGGGAAAGGGTTCACGCAGTCATCTGAACTGAATGAACACCGGTGAGTTCACACTGAGAAGATGCCGTTTATCTGCTCAGACTGTGGGTAGAGATTCACTCACTTTTCAACACTACAGGGAGACCAGCGAGTTCTCACTGGGGAGAGGCCATTCACCTGCTCAGACTGTGGGGAGGGATTCAGTCACATTTCAACACTACAGGGAGACCAGCGAGTTCTCACTGGGGAGAGGCCATTCACCTGCTCAGACTGTGGGGAGGGATTCAGTCACATTTCAACACTACAGGGAGACCAGCGAGTTCTCACTGGGGAGAGGCCATTCACCTGCTCAGTCTGTGGGGAGGGATTCAGTCACATTTCAACACTACAGGGAGACCAGCGAGTTCTCACTGGGGAGAGGCCATTCACCTGCTCAGACTGTGGGGAGGGATTCAGTCACATTTCAACACTACAGGGAGACCAGCGAGTTCTCACTGGGGAGAGGCCATTCACCTGCTCAGACTGTGGGGAGGGATTCAGTCACTTTTCAACACTACAGGGAGACCAGCGAGTTCTCACTGGGGAGAGGCCATTCACCTGCTCAGACTGTGGGGAGGGATTCAGTCACTTTTCAACACTACAGGGAGACCAGCGAGTTCTCACTGGGGAGAGGCCATTCACCTGCTCAGACTGTGGGGAGGGATTCAGTCACATTTCAACACTACAGGGAGACCAGCGAGTTCTCACTGGGGAGAGGCCATTCACCTGCTCAGACTGTGGGGAGGGATTCACGCGGTCCTCTCATGTACTGACTCACAAGTTAGTTCACACCTGGAACAGGTCTGTTACATGCTCTGAATTTGGAAAGGGATTCATTCGGTCAAATCAGCTACTGAGTCACCATTTTGTTCACACTGAGGAGAGGCCATTCATCTGCTCTAATGTGGGAAGAAGTTCACTCGATCATCTCACCTACTGACACACCAGTTAGTTCACAGTGGAGAGAAAACTGCTCAGTCTGTGGGAAGCAATTCATTTGGGCATCTGACTTGAAAGTTCATCAGCGAGTTCACACTGGGGAGAGGCCATTCATCTGTTTTGAATGTGGGAAGGGATTTACTCGGTCTTCTCAACTGAAGGAACATCGGCGAATTCACACTGTGGAGAAACCGTTCAAATGCTCAGACCGTGGGAAGGAGTTCAGTCGGTCATCGCAACTGAACAGACATCAGCGAGTTCACACTTGGGAGAGGCCTTTCACTTCACCCTCCACTATCCACCCTCGCACATTCAGTTGACAGCTGACTCGAGAAAGACAGTGACCGTGGCAGGTGGCAGAGCTCACAAAACATATTCACTCTAGTTGACTTTTCTTATAACCTCCCGATTTGCACAGTTATTCTGACTAACCCGCTTCCTACCTTCCTATCTTTACACCCCCCCCCCCATTAATCTCCTTCCTGTAATATTCCTTGCCAACAAGGGAAGTTGTAGGCAATCCCATTTACTTCCTCCCTCAGCTCCATTCTGGATCACAAACAGTTCTTCCAGGTGAGGCAACACTTCACCTGCGAGTCTGTCAGGTTGAGCTACTCTATCTGATGCCCCCAGTGCGGCCTCCTCTACATCAGTGAGACACAATCCAGACCGGGAGTCCACTTTGCAATTACATTCACTCTGTCTGCAACAAACGGAATTTCCCAGTCACATACAAGTAAAAATCTGCACACAGGCACAGTCTTCTCAATGATTTAGAGTTCCCTGCCCCGGTCATCTTATTTTGACTGTGGATACCCTGTCCATATACACCTCCACCACCCACCGGGAAAGCCACCGATGTCTCCATTTCCTTCTGGATACCAGACCCAACGAGTTCCACTTATAAAGTAATACACTTCTGCATCATATCAAAGTCTCTCTGCAATCTTCGACAATCCTCTACACTATCCACAACACCACCAAACTTTGTTTCGTCTGCAATGTTGCCAACCCATTCTTCTATCCCCACATCCAGGTTGTTAATAAGAATAACGAAACGTAGAGGTCTCAGACCGATCCTTGTGGGACACCAGTAGACGCAACCCTCCAATCCGAAAGTACTCACTCCACCACGACCCTCCACCACCTCCCTGTATCCCATGCGTACTGACTTTCTGAATCAGCCTACCGTGTGGAATCTTGTCAAATGCCTTAGTAAAATCCATGTAGATCACATCCACTGCACTACCGTCATCTATATGCTGGTCACCTCCTCAAAGAACTTTATCAGGCTTGTTAGACACGTTCTGCCCTTCACAAAGCCATGCTGACTGTCCCTGATCAGACCATGATTCTCTAAATACCCACAGAATCTATCTCTAAGAATCTTTTCCAACATTTTTCCCAACACAGTCATATGGCTCACTGGTCTATCATTACCTGGACTATCCCTACTAGCTTCTTTGAACAAAGGGACAACATTCATCTCCCGTCAATCGTCCGGTACCATTCCCATGGATAACATAGGATCCTTGCCAGAGGCTCAGCAATCTCTCCCCTCGCCTCATGGAACGCCTGGGGAATATTCCGTCAGGCCCAGCAGACTTACCTGTCCTAATGTATTTTGACAACTCCAACACCTCTTCTCCCTTAATATCAACATGTTCCAGAACATCAACCTCACTCATATTGCCCTCACCGTCAATAGACAATAGACAATAGACAATAGGTGCAGAAGTAGACCATTCGGCCCACGAGTCTGCACCGCCATTCTGAGATCATGGCTGATCATTCACTATCAATACCTAGTCCCTGCCTTGTCCCCATATGCCTTGATTCCCCTATCCATCAGATATCTATCTAGCTCCTTCTTGAAAGCATCCAGAGAATTGGCTTCCACCGTCTTCCGAGGCAGTGCATTCCGCACCTCCACAACTCTCTGGGAGAAGAAGCTCTTCCTCAACTCTGCTTTAAATAACTGACCTCTTATTCTCAATCCATTCCCTCTGGTACTGGACTCCCCCAACATCTGGAACATATTTCCTGCCTCAATCCTATCAAATCCTTTAATTATCTTAAACGTTTCAATCAGATCCCCTCTCAATCTCCTCAATTCCAGCGTGTACAAGCCCAATCTCTCCAATCTCTCTGCGTAAGACAGCCCTGCCATCTCAGGAATCAACCAAGTGAATCTACGCTGCACTTCTTCAATTGCCAGGATGTCCTTCCTTAAACCTGGAGACCAAAACTGTACACAATATTACAGGTGTTGTCTCACCAGGGCCCTGTACAAATGCAAAAGGACATCATTGCTTTTGTACTCAATTCCCCTTGTAACAAAGGCCAACATTCCATTTGCCCTCTTCACTGCCTGTTGCACTTGCTCATTCACCTTCATTGACTGTTGATCTAGGACTCCTAGGTCTCTTTGCATTTCTCCCTTACCTAACTCTACACCGTTCAGACAATACTCTGCCCTCTTGGTCCTGCTTCCAAAGTGGATAACTTCACATTTATTCACATTGAATGACATCTGCCAAGTGTCTGCCCACTCACCCAGCCTATCCAAGTCTCCCTGTATTCTCCTAACGTCCTCTTCGCATGTCACACTGCCACCCAGTTTAGTATCGTCAGCAAACTTGCTGATATAGTTTTCAATGCCCTCATCTAAATCGTTGACATAAATCGTAAAGAGCTGTGGTCCCAATACAGAGCCCTGTGGTACCCCACTAGACACCTCCAGCCAGTCCGAGAAACACACATTCACTGCTACCCTTTGCTTTCTATCTGCCAACCAGTTTTCAATCCATGTTGAAACCCTGCCCCCAATGCCATGAGCTCTGATTTTACTCACCAATCTCCTATGTGGCACCTTATCGAATGCCTTCTGAAAATCTAGGTACACAACATCCACTGGCTTACCCTCGTCTAACATCCTTGTTACACCCTCAAAAAACTCCAACCGATTAGTCAAGCATGATTTGCCCTTGGTATATCCATGCTGGCTCGGCCTAATCCTATTTCTGCCATCAAGATGTGCCACTATTTCGTCCTTAATAATGGACTCAAACATCTTCCCCACGTCTGAAGTTAGGCTAACAGGGCGATAGTTCTCCGTTTTCTACTTCCCTCCCTTCTTGAAAAGTCGGATAGCATTAGCCACTCTCCAATCTTCAGGAACTGATCCTGAATCTAAGGAACATTGGAAAATGATTACCAATGCAACCGCAATTTCCTGAGCCACCTCTTTTAGAACCCCCGGATGCAGGCCATCTGGACCCGGGGATTTATTAGCCTTCAGTCCTACCAGTCTACTCATCACAGTTTCTTTCCTAATGTCAATCTGTCTCAAATCCTCTGATATCTTATGACCCTGGCCCATCCGTACATCTGGGAGATTGCTTGTGTCCTCCCTGGTGAAGACAGATCTAAAGTACGCATTAAATTCTGTTGCCATTTCCCTGTTTCCCATAACAATTTCTCCCAATTCATTCTTCAAGGGGCCAACATTGTTCTTAACTATCTTCTTTCTCTTCACATAGCTAAAAAAGCTTTTGCTATCCCCTTTTATATTCCTGGCTAGACTGAGCTCATACCTGATTTTTTTCTCTCCGTATTGCTTTTTTAGTTAAGATGTGCTGTTCCTTAAAACTTTCCCAATCATCTGTATTCCCACTCATCGTAGCCCTGTCATACTTCTTTTTCTTTAATGCTATACAATCTCTGACTTTGTCAACTACTGTGGCCCCTTCCCCCTCTTTGAATCCTTCCTTCTCATTGGAATGAACGGCTTTTGCATCTTCTGTATTATCCCCAAGAATATCTGCCACTGCTGATCCACTGTCTTTCCTGCCAGGGCATCCGCCCATTTAACTTTGGCCAGCTCTTCCCTCATGGCTCCGTAGTTTCCTTTATTTAATTGCAACACTGACACCTCTGATCTGCCCTTATCCCTCTCAAATTGTAGATAAAAACTTATCATGTTATGATCACTACTTCCTAATGGCTCCTTTACTTCAAGATCACTTCCTGTTCATTACACATCACCTAGTCCAAAATAGTCATCACGTCATCACGTTCCCTGTCATTGGTGAATACTGAAGAGAACTATTCATTGAGGACCTCGCTCACTTCCACAACCACAAAGCACGTCTTTCCACCTTTATCTCTAATCGGTCTTATCTTCACTCCTGTCAACCTTTTGTTATTCACATAATTGAAGAATGCTATGGGTTGTCCTTTACCCTACTTGCCAAGGCCTTCTCCTGCCCCCGTCTTGCACTCCTCGGCTCCTAGTTAAGCTCCTTTCTTGCTACCCTATATTCCTCAACAGACTCATCTTATCCTTGCTTCCTGAACCTCACTGCCTTCTTCTATCTGACTAGATTCTCCAGCTCACCTGTCACCCATGGTTACTTTATCTTCCTCACAGGGACAAATTTATCCCTAACATCCTGCAAGAGATCCCAGATTATCGACCACATGTCCATAGTACAGTTTCCTGCAAAAACATCATCCCAATTCACAGCCACACGTTTTACCCTTATAACCTCATAATTTGCCCTTACCCAATTAAAAAAAAAAATCCTGCTCTTTCTGATTCTACCAATTTCCATGATAATCTTAAAGGCCAGGAAGCGATGGTCATTGTTCCCCAGATGCTCACCCACTGAGTGATCTCTTGTCTGACCCGGTTCGTTATCTAATACTATCTCTAGTATGCCATTCCTCTTATTCGGCCTGTCAACATACTGCGACAGAAATCCGTCCTGGACGCAATTAACAAACTCTGCACCGTCTAAACCATTGGACCTAATCAGGTACCAATCAATAATAGGGAAGTTAAAGTCTCCCATGATGACAACCCTGTTACTTTTGCACCTTTCCAATATCTGCCTCCCAATCAGCTCCTCGGTATCTCTTCTGCTAGCATGGGGCCTATAGAATATTCCCAACAGAATAGCTGCTCCCTTCCTGTTCCTGACATCTACCCATACTGACTCAAAATCCTGCTACATTACCCACCCTTTCTGTAGCTGTAACAGTATCGCTGACCATTAATGCCACCCCTCCTCCCCTCTAACACCCATCCCTTTTATTGATATTGATAATCCATTGTTGCCCTTGTGCAGGCCAAGTCCCTGTAATGGCCACTAAATCATAATACCACGCATGCATCCAAGGTCTCGGTTCATCGCCTTTGTTCCTGATGCTTCTTGCAGTGAAGTACACGCACTTTAGCCCTTCTACCTTACTACCTTTACACCCTTTATTCTGTTTCTCTTTCCACAAAACCTCATTATATGTTAGATCTGGCTTTACTCCATGCATTATACTTGCAGCTCTCGCATGGCCTTTATCCTCCTCCACCTCACTATCTGCTCTAATACTCTGGTACCCAGTCCCTTCAAATGTAGTTTAAACACCGCCCCCCCCCCCGAGCAGCATTAGCATACCTTCCCGCAAGGATGTTAGGCCCCCTCCAGTTCAGATACTACACGTCCCGTAGGTACATGTCCCGCCTTCCCTGGAACAAGGCCAAATTGTCCATAAACATGAAGCCCTCCCTTCTACACCAACACCCTAGCCACGTATTTAGCTTCATTTCTAGCCTCACTAACACGTGGCAGGGGTAACAATCATGAGATTGCAACCCTTGAGGTCCTGTCCTTCAACTTTGCACCTAACTCCCTAAATGTTCTTTGCAGGAACTCCTCCTTCTTCCTATCAACTTCATTGGTCGCTACATGGAGGCAACAGACCTTAGGGATTCTCTATCTCTTCACATAGAACCTCTTATCTGTCCCCCTAACTATCGAATCCCCTATCACTACTGCTCTCCTCTTTTCCCTCCTTCCCTTCTGAGCTGGGGGACTAATCTCGGTGCCAGAGACGCAAGTACTGCAACTTGTCGCTCGTAGATCATCCACACCAACAGTATCCAAAACCGTATATCCGAAGTTCATCCAGCTGCAGCTCCTGACAAACCGAGTTTGGTTAATCCGCGTTAGGTAAACACAAAGTACACTGCAGATGCTGTGGTCAAATGAAGGCGTACAAAAAAGCTAGATGAACTCAGTAGTTCGGGCAGCATCCGTTCAAATAAGCAGTCAACGTTTCTGGTCGAGACCCGTCGTCAGGACAAAAGAAAGAGGGAGAAGGGGCCCTATAAATAAGGTGGGGCAGTGTGGAAATCTAATCAGAGGGAATATCAAGGGGTGAAGGAGGGGATAGGCTGGAGTGGTGAAGGGGAAAACTGTGGGTAGTAGAAGAAGGCAGAGTCATGAGCGAGGTGATAGAAGAGGAGCCAGGGCGAAAGTGGGATGGGGGAAGGGAGAGGGAGGGAATTACCGGAAGTTCGAGAATTCGATGTTCATACCAAGGGGCTGGAGACTACCCAGACGGTAAATGAGATGTTGTTCCTCCAACCGATGTTTGGCCTCATCATGGCAGTAGAGGAGGCCATGTATGGACAAATCCGAATGGGAATGTGAAAGAGAGTTGAAGTGAGTAGCAACTGGGAGATCTTGTCTGTTGTGGCGGACGGAGCGCAGGTGCTCGACGAAGCGGTCCCCCGCTTGTAAGTCCGTTGGGGTAATCTATTGCATCCGGTGCGGTCTCCTCTACATCGGCGAGACCCGATTGGAGGAACAACATCTCATCTACCGTCTGATTCCTTCTTCACCTCTCCTGCCTATCCCCTGCCTGCTTCCCCTCCCCCACCCCTTGATCTTTCCTCTGATTGATTTCCACCCTCCCCGCACCTTCTTTATAGGGCCCCTGCCCCCTCTTTCTTTAGTTCTGTCGAAGGGTCTCGACCCGTAAAAGTTGACTGCTCATTTCAACGGATGCTGCCCGACCTGCTGAGTTCATCCAGCTTTTTTGTACGTCCAGCTTAATCCGCTGCCTTAATCTGCTCTCTTTTTAAATTCTCTCGCTGCCTTACGGGACGACTTTATCGCGCTTGCGCAGTCGTGCCCCGTTCAAACTGCCGAAGAAAAAATTTACGACTGGTAAACTTGATGCAGTGTTCCCAGTCAGAGAACAGAGTGTGACGTCAGTGGATACTGTTGGAGCTGGATAAAGGGGCTGAAGATTTTGCAGCCCGCATATAATGTGGACCATTGTGAGGTGTTACACTTTGCCAGGAATAACCAGGTAGGAATTACACAGTGACTGGTAGGGGATTGTTGTCTGTGGAGAATAGACGTATCTGGGAATATAGTCCCGTCCTTCAAGGTAGAGTCATGAAGAGAGCTTTTGGCACGTTGGCCTTTATAAAGTCTGTTAACACGAATTGGAATGTTATGTTAAAGTTGTAAAGGACGTTAGCGAGGACAATCCTGGAGTAATCCACGGATGCAGAAGTAATTCGCTGGACTTAAAATTCCAGCGAATGCAAGCTCAGAGGCAACAGACATTCTTCATATGACAGGCCGTTCAAACCTGGAACCATTACCGCGAACCTCCTTTAAACGCTCACCAGTTTCAACAGGTCCTTTCCAAGTTTAGGGGCCGAAATCAGGTTACGATACTCCAAGTGAGGTTTCATCAGTAGTGAAATTCTCACCATTGTCTCCTTGAATTTATATTCTCGGCCTGTTAGAATGAGTGTGAACATCGCCATTTGCCTTCTTCACAACAGACTCGAACTACAAATTAACATTTGGGGGATCTACACAACGACTTCCAGGTCCGTTACAGCTCCGTTTATATGCATTTTCCTTCCATTTATTAAATAGTTAACCCTTTCATTTCTTTTTCCACACACCTCCCGACACTGTACACCATATGCCATTTTTTTGCCCATATTCGTCAAATACAGATTCAGTCCGCCATTTCGTTTGCCCGCATTGCTAAGTCTCCAGCATCGTTTACCCACGGCCCGAAATTCACTCTCTCCTCCCTTTTACACGTTTTGTATCTGTAGAAATGCTTGGTGTTCACTTTTATATCACTGTCTAGCTTAAATTCGTATTCCATCTTTACCTTCTTAATGACTTTTAGTTGTCGCCTTTTAGTTTTAATGAGCTTCCCTGTTGTTTAACTTCCCACACTTCTTCTCAAGTACATCCCTTCTCTTAGCCTTTTATGCTGTCATTGACATTCCTGCAAAACTATTCATTTTGTGAGGTATTTGTCCCGTGCCTTCCGAATTGCTTCCCGAAGTTCCAGCCATCGCTGCCCTGCCGTAGTTCCTGCCAGTGTTCCTTTTCCAATTGTTCTTCAACTACCCGTAGTTCTTTCCCCTTAGATTCCTTCTTCACCTCTCCTGCCTATCCCCTCCCTGCTTCCCCTCTCCCACCCCTTGACCTTCCTTCTGATTGTTTTTTCACCTGGCTTTTCAACCCTCCTCCACCTTCTTTGTAGGGCCTCTGCCCGCTCCTTCTTTAGTCCTGACGAAGGGTCTCGGCCGAAATTTCGACGGCTCGGATGCTGTCCGACCTGCTGAGTTCATCCAGCTATTTTTTAGGTTTTGATTTGACCACAGCATCTGCACTGTACTTTGTGTTTTCTTTTCCAAATAATTCTGGCCAATTGTAATCGCCTCTGTGATTACCGTGACTCTGCTGTAATACCACCGCACCTGATTTTCGCTTCTCCTTCTCAAACTTCAGGGTGAATTCAAAAACATTGTGCTCGTTTGCCCCTAAAGGTTCTTCTGCTTTCAGGTTTCCAATCACTTTTGCTTCATTGCCCCACACCCAATTCAGAAGAGCGGATCCTCCAGTAGGTTCAAACGTGAGCTGCCTTAAAAAGCTATCTCGGAGGCACTCGAGAAATCCCTCTACCAGGAACCCAGCTGTAACCTGATTTTTCCAATCGACATGCATATTTAAATCCCTCATGACTCTTCACCATTTCCTTTTCGATAAGCATTAGCTATCTCCCGTTCAATTTCTAGGTCACATCCTTACTGCTGTTTCATGCTGTATAAAGTGACTTTCGCCTTGTAGTTCCTTTGCTCTATACACATTGTTTCAACACCTTCCGCCCCTACATCACCTCTTTCTAATGGTTTGAATTTGTTTGTTTTTTACAAACAGAGCTACCCCACCACATCTGCCTTCCGGCCTGTTCTTTCGATACCGTATGCTTCCTTGATGCAAAACTCCCAGTTATATTCTGCTTACAGCTATTGTCGACAGTCATTGGTAGTAGCGCAGGCTGTAATTAAGGTGAGGCGACCTGGCTTTTCACGAATAAAAATAAACAGTATTTATCCATACTGCGCCCTGTATTTTCCCGTTAGCCCATTATTCATGTGGAAATTGGAGATTAGAGTAACTGAGAGTGGATTAGCCAATCAGTATCACACCAGCCCTATAGTCCTCTGGTAACGTCTGATTGTAAGGTATTGAGCATGAAGGGGAATAGACAGACATATCCACAGACCAAATGGTGGGCGGCATTCTGGAGCAGTACATTGATTGGCATTTGGCGGGTCAATGAAGAGCAAGACAGGGGCATGAGAAGGTCTTGGCAAGTAGGGTAAAGGAAAACCCCAAGGATGACGGAGTGAAGGTCGGATCGATTAGAGATAAAGGTGGGAAGATGTGTCTGGATGCTTTGAAAGTGTGCGACGTCCTCAATGAATACTTCTCTTCGGTATTCACCACTGAGAGGGCACTTGATGATGGTGAGGACAACATGAGTGAGTTTCATGTTCTGAAGCATGTTGATATTAAGGGAGAGGAGGTGTTGGATTTGTTAAAATACATTAGGACGGGTAAGTCCCCGGGGCCTGAAGGAATATTCCCCAGGCTTCTCCACGAGGCGAAGGAAGAGATTGCTGAGCCTCTGGCTAAGATCTTTATGTCCTCGTTGTCCACGGGAGTGATACTGGAGGATTGGAGGGAGGCGAATGTTGTCCCCTTCTTCAAAAAAGTTAGTACGGATAGTCCAGGTGATTATAGACCAGGGAGCCTTGCACCTGTGGTGGGAATGCTGTTGGAAAAGATTCTTAGAGATAGGATCTATGGGCATTTCGAGACTCATGGTCTGATCAGGGACAGTCAACATGGCTTTGCGAAGGGCAGATCGTGCCTAACAAGCCTGATAGAGGTTTTGAGAAGGTGACCTGGCATATAGATGAGGATAGTGCAGTGGCTGTGATATACATAGATTTTAGTAAAGCATTTAACGAGGTTCCACATGGTAGGCTTATTCAGAAAGTCAGAAGGCATGGGATCCAGGGACGTTTGGCCAGGTGGAGTCAGAATTGGCTTGCCTTCAGAAGGCAGAAGGTCGTGGTGGAGGGAATACATTCAGATTGGAGTGTTGTGACCAGTGGTGTCCCACGAGGATCTGTTCTGGGACTTCTACTTTCTGTGATTTTGATTAACGACCTGGATGTGAGGCTAGAAGGGTGGGTTGGTAAGTTTGCAGACAACACAAAGATTGGTGGTGTTGTAGATAGTGTGGAGGATTGTCGAAGACTGCAGAGGGACATTGATAGGATGCAGAAGTGGGCTGAGAAATGTGTGAGGTGGTACACTTTGGAAGGACAAACTCCAAGGCAGAGTACAAAGTAAATGGCAAGATACATGGTAATGTGGAGGAGCAGAAGGATCTGGGAGTACATGTCCACATGATCTCTGAAAGTTGCCTCATGGGTAGACGGGGTAGTTAAGAAAGCTCATGGGGTGTTAGCTTTCATAAGTCGAGGGATAGAGTTTAAGATACGCTTGGAGTACTGTGTCCAGTTCTGGTCGCCTCAGTATAGGAAGGAGAGGAAGCATTGGAAAGGGTACAGAGGGGATTTACCAGAATGCTGCCTGGTTTAGAGAGTATGGATTATGATCAGAGATTAAGGGAGCTGGGGCTTTATTGTTTGGAGAGAAGGAGGATGAGAAGAGAAATGATAGTGGTGAACAAGAAATTAAGAGGAATAGACAGAGTGGACAGCCAGCGCCTCTTCCCCAGGGCACCACTGCTCAGTACAAGAGGACATGGTTTTAAGGTAATGGGAGGGAAGTTCAAGGGGGATATTGGAGGAAGGTTTTCACTCAGAGAGTTGTTGGTGCTTTGAATGCAGTGCCTGAGTGAGTGTGGAGACAGATACACTAGTGAAGTTTAAGAGACTACTAGACAGGTATATGGAGGAATTTAAGGTGGGGGTTATATGGGATGCAGGGTTTGAGGGTCGGTACAAAATTGTGGCCCGAAGGGCCTGTACTCTGCTGTACTATTCAATGTTCTATAACGGGCTACTGAGTTTCTGAGTCGCCATGACCCCCTTCACTCCACAATACAATCTAACCTAATGCCCCGGAGCTGCCGGTCACAGGGAAAATCCGCCCGGGAATAACAGTTTGGCCATCAGGCAGTGAATGAAAGGAACCCGAGCCAGGGCTCGAGAACCGCATTGGCCTGTGCTCAGGACGCGGATTTATTGATGAACTGACGCACCGAGGTGACGGGATATTTCGCCGCGCCAATAAGCTGCTCCCTGAATTTCGGCTGAGTCAGCGCGTAAATAAACGTGTTCGTGCAGCAGCTGAAATTCCTCAGCAAAACTCCGACGTCGTGAAAGATCCATTCAGGATCATTGAAATCGAATCCTTTTCCTGAGACCCGATAATATTTGAAATTTACAACCACCGTCATCCACAGGAGGATGAAGCTGCCGGAGAGGGTGAAGAGTAAAACAACAGACCTCCTCCCGCTCTCCATGTCCGGGTCACAGCGGTTCTCCCCCTTGTTCTGAACCTTCAGTCCCTTACGGATCCGACTGGCCACTAAAATGTGCCTGACTGTAAGAGCGTTGAGTAGCAGGATCCCTGCGAAAGTGAGGGACGGATTTAAAACCGTATCCAACCAGTCATACCCTCTCCATCCAGGGTCAGTGAAGTGACTGTTCATGGTTCTGAAAAAACACGGTACATTGTCGATGATCACGCTGTGTTCAAACGTGAAGTATAGGGTTACGTTTTTCAGAGAGAACAGTACGACGGTTGCTGTTAGAACCACAGTCGCAGTTTTCCTGGTGCAATATTTTGATTTCAGCTTCTGGCAGCAAATGGCGACAAACCGATCAAAGGTGAAAGTGACTGTGAATCAGACAGAACAGTCTGTGGCTATGTACGTTAGTAATTTGCCGTCACTGCACACAGGGGTGATGTCCAGAAAATTCCACGGAAGGTAATACAGATTGATTCGAGACAAAATGACCTCGGTGACTATTGTCAGTAGATCCGCCGCTGTCATGTCCACCAGGTAACGAGTGGTGCAGGTAGAGAGGCCGCACTTCCCCCGAGACAGGATCACGATCGCCACTAAATTCACTGGAGAGAAAGAGAGAAGGGTGGGGTAGGTATAGGACAGTCACTGTCATTACTGAACACATTCACTAAACAGAGGATCGCATTTCAGCTAAAAATCAGGAGAGCTGGAGCCTGTGAACGGCTGCTAATCTAACATTAGACACCGGTCACTCTGTCTTTGACCTGCCTTCTTCACTGACGGATATCGGTGCAAAGATCATCGAGTTGAAAGCTTGTCGGTTTAATCATAAACAGGTTCCCACCGGTTAACACACGGAAATACCAAACAAGAATGGCTCTGCTCACTCACCGGGAACTCCAGTGACGGTAATGAACACGTACAATATTTTTTTCCACACTGACATACCTATCTAACATTGCAGACATATTCTCTGCTCAGCAATGTGTCTCCCTGTGTCACAGGCGGTCTACTAGAATGAAATGTTGAAGCACCACATTCCTCGAGTTTATAAATACCATCTAGCGACTCCGCAGGGATTCAACATGTTTTAAAATAAAACTGCTTAACTTATATAGAAACCTATTACATCAGACAGGTGCCATCCCTGCGGTGTCAGATTGTGTTTACTTTAGTGAATTAATTGTTAGACCAGTTGTGTGAGTTGGTTTGACCCAATAACCATATCAGAACCTTCGAAGTGTCTTCTCAATAACATTTGCTTCCCCTGTAAATATCTACTTCAGAGGAATCATTTATCAAATACAGAATATTGAAATAAAGTCTGTGAAATTGTATTGAATCGCCTATTGTTGCCATTCTCCTCAATGGTATAAACATGAATGAACACTTTCAAATAGATGAAGCCCTCCAACTTCTTCAGTGACTTAGTCATTCTGTGTGTTTGTGTGTGTGCGTGTGTGCGTGTGTGCGTGTGTGTGTGTGTGTGTGTGTGTGTGTGTGTGTGTGTGTGTTTTCAAGCACTTTCAAATTTTGTGCATCCACAAATCTGTGTGTACCCCCAAAACGCTGCAACCCCCATATTCAACTTTCATTCTTCAAGTAAGAGTAATGACAAATCCTTCACAAAATGGCTGCCTGACCCATAAAATATCAACAAAGGTCAAAATTCAAATTGCATTTATTGTTAGTGATTGTACCAATGAAAGAACCTTGAGATTCGTCACGGCTCCAAATCAGCAGGCACCCCCACACGCACATTGGATTATCCTAATTCTTCACGCACCCCAAATTCCATGTGCACATCATATTCGCGGTCATACTCCTGAATCTGGATATCCCCAAGTCTGTGGCACCCCTAAATTAACAGACACCCCAAAACGCCGACAGCAAATCTGACACACCCCAAATCGGTGACACATCTCCAAGTCTGTCGGTAAAACCAAATGTGCGTGCAGCCTTCAATTTGCCAAATACTGCAAATCTGCGCAACCCCCAGATCCGTGTACACTCACATATTCGCCGTCACACCCCTAAATCAGTACACTTCTAAAAATCGGTGTTTATCTCCAAATCCACAGACACTGGCCAATCGGCTGGCGTCACCAAATTAGCCTGTACCCCCAAATACTCCTAAACTTCATCAAATCTGCATGTACCGCTGAATTCATTTTCATTGGCATATTCTTAACATTCCCCTACATCAGATCGCATCCCCAAATCCGTTTGCACCCGCAAATCCGTGCATGATCACAAATCATTGCGAACCCAAATTCCGTGCGCAACCTAAAACCGATGACGTCCAAACATGCCCATCTGTATCCCAGAGGAAGAATATTTTCAAACAGCTTACAAAATAAATGTTTATTCCTTAAAACAAATAGGAAGAAAAAAGTTCAAATTCAGTGACATCCTGAATCTGTCGACACACCAAAATCTCACTCATTCTTGAACTCCCTGTGTAACCCCATATTCTTTGACTCTGCCCTAATCAGTGCACATCAACAAATCTATGCGCAGTCCCTGAAAGTGCAAGACTCAGTTCAAAGTTAGGGACGCCCAAACCCAAGTGCACCCACGAATCTACCAATAAACACAAAACTGTGCACAATTGCAAATCGGTGTGTACACTAAAATACCTATGCACTTGCATGGAACACCTAAAAGAATAAGACGTGAAAGAATTGGACCTATCAAGTGTGACGGTGGGGAAGTGTGTATGGAACCAGAGGGATGTTAGGGTTAAATTTGTCCCGATGAGGAAGATAAAGAATGGTAGGTTGAAGGATCCATGGGTGACAAGTAAGCTGGAATATCTGGTCAGGTGGAAGAAAGCAGCATACATGATGTTTAGGGAAAAAAGTTCAGATGGGTCTATTAAGTAATATAGGGTAGCAAGAAAAGAACTC
Source organism: Hypanus sabinus (assembly GCF_030144855.1). NCBI lineage: Eukaryota > Metazoa > Chordata > Chondrichthyes > Myliobatiformes > Dasyatidae > Hypanus > Hypanus sabinus. The sequence continues at coordinate 49,579 of NW_026779251.1, forward strand.
AAGAAGGGTCTGAGAAAAGCAAAGAGGGGGCATGAGAAGGCCTTGGCGAGTAGGATAAAAGAAAACCCCAAGGCATTTTTCAACTTTGCGAAGAACAAAAGCATGACAGGAGTGAAGGTAGGACCGATTAGAGATAAAGGTGGGAAGATGTGCCTGGATGCTTTGAAAGTGAGCGATGTCCTCAATAAATAATTCTCTTCGGTATTCACCAATGAGAGGGATCTTGAGATTCCAATGAGAAAGAGGATAGTTAAGAACAATGTTGGGCCCTTGAAGAATGAATTGGGTTAAATAATTATGGGAAAGAGAGAAATGGCAGAAGAATTTAATGAGTACTTTAGATCTGTTTTTACTAAGAAAGACACAAGCAATCTCCCAGATGTATGGATGGGCCAAGGACATAGGGTAACAGAGGAAATTAAACAGATTGACATTCGGAAGGAAACGGTGATGAGAAGATTGATGGGACTGAAGCCTGAAAAATCCCCAGGTCCAGATGGTCCGCACCCTAGGGTACTAAAGGAGGTGGCCCTGGAAATTGCGGATGCATTGGTAATCATTTTTCAATGTTCCTTGGATTCAGAATCAGTTCCTGAGGATTGGAGAATGGCTAATGTTATCTCACTTTTTTAAAAAGGAGGGAGGGAGAAAACAGAGAACTATCGACCTGTCAGCCTGACATCGGTGGTGGGAAAGATGCCAGAGTCCATTATTAAGGATGAAATTGTGGCAAGAACAGGAAGGCAGATTATTATCTTGACCGTGCAGAGTTGGGTAAGGGAGAAATACAAAGAGATCTCGGAGTCCTTGTTCATCAGTCACTGAAGGTGAATGAACAAGTGCAGCAGGCAGTGAAGCTGGCTCATGGAATGTTGGCCTTTTTTACAAGGGAATTGAGTACAAGACCAAGGAAATCCTCTTGCATTTGTACAGAGCCCTGGTGAGACCACACCTGGAGTATTGTGTGCAGTTCTGGTCTCCAGGGTTAAGGAAGGACATCCTGGCTGTAGACGTAGACGTAGACGTAGATGTAGCGTAGATTCACGAGGTTAATTCCTGGGATGTCTTGACTGTCTTACGCAGAAACGTTAGAGAGGCTGGACTTGTACGCGCTGGAATTAAGGAGATTGGGTGAGGGTCTGATTGAAACATATAAGATTATTAAGGGATTGGACAAGTTAGAGGCAGGAAATAAGTTCCAGCTGCTGGGAGAGTCCAGTACCAGAGGGCATTGTTTGAGAATAAGGAGTAGGTCATTTAGGACAGAGTTAAGGAAAAACTTCTTCTCCCAGAGAGTTGTGGGGATCTGGAATGCACTGCCTCGGAAGATAGTGGAGGCCAATTCTCTGGATGCTTTCAAGAAGGAGCTAGATAGTTATCTTATGGACAGGGGAATCAAGGGATATGGGGACAAGGTAGGAACAGGGTATTGATAGTAATTGATCAGCCATGATCTCAAAATGGCGGTGCAGGCTCGAAGGGCCGAATGGTCTACTTCTGCATCTATTGTCTATTGTCTATTGATGACGGTGAGCACAATATAACCGAGGTTGATGTTCTGGAGCATGTTTATATTAAGCGAGGAGAGGTGTTAGAGTTGTTAAAATGCATTAGGACGGATAGGTCTCCGGGGATTGCTGGACTATTCCTCAGGCTGCTTAACAAGGCGAGAGAAAACATTGCTAAGCCTCTGCCTGGGATCTTTATGTTCTCTTTGCCCAGGGGAATGGTACCGGAGGATTTGAGGAGGGCGAATGCTGTCCCCTTCTTCATAAATGGTAGTAGGAATAGTCCAGGTAATTATAAATTAGTGATCCTTAGGTCTACTAAAATCTACTAAAATCTACATGGATTTTAGTAAGGCATTTGACAAGGTACCACTTGGTAGGTAGTCAGGCAGCATGGGATACAGGAAAGCTTGGCCAAGTTTGTTCAGAATTGGCTTGCCTGCAGAAAGCAGAGGGTCGTAGTGGATGGACTACATTTTGATTGAAGGGTTGTGACTAGTGGTTTCCCACAAGGATCGGTTCTGGGACCTCCTGCTTTCGTGATTGTTCTTAACGACCTGGATGTAGGCGCAAGTCTGCAGACGACACAAGGGTTGGTGGTGTTGTAGATAGTGTAGAGGATTGTCGAAGATTTCAGAGAGAGCTTGATAGAATGCAGAAGTGGGCTGAGCAGTGGCAGTTGTAGTTCAACCCAGAGAAGTGTGAGGTGGTACACTTTGGAAGGACAAACTCCAAGGCAGACTACAGGATACTTGGAAGTGTCGAGGAGCAGAGGGATCTGTGGGTACATGTCTACAGATCCCTGAAAATTGCCTGACGGGAGAATAGGTTAGTTAAGAAAGCTTATAGAGTGCTAGCTTTCATAAGTCGAGGGATAGAGTTTAAGAGTCGCAGGGTAAGGAAGCAGCTTTATAAAACTCTAGTTTGCCCATACTTGGAGTATTGTGTCCAGGTCTCGTCGCCTCACTATAGGAAGGATGTGGAAGCATTGGAAAGAGTTAAGAGGAGATTTACTAGGATGCTGCCTGGTTTTGACAGTATGCATTATGATCAGAGATTAAGGGGGCTCGGGCTTTACTCTTTGGAAAGAAGGAGGATGAGAGGAGTCATGATAGAGTCATACAAGATATTAAGAGGAATAGATTGAGTGGACAGCCAGCGTCCGTTCCCCAGGGTACCACTGCCCAATACAAGTGGACATGGCTATAAAGTAATGGGTTTAAAGTTCAAGGGGTATATTAGCGGAAGTTTTGTTTTACTCAGTGTGGCTGGTGCGTGGAATACAGTGCCTGAGTCAGTGATGGAGGCAGATACACTAGTGAAGTTTAAGAGACTACTAGACAGGTATATGGAAGAATTTAAGTTGGAAGGTTACATAAGAGGTAGGGTTTAGGGTCGGCTCACATTGTGGGCTGAAGGGCATGTACTGTGCTGTATTGTTCTATGTTCTATTTTTATACTCATGGTGAAGGGTGTCTGGAATAATTGCCAGGGGTGATGGTGGAGGCAGATGCAAAAGTGGCTGTTAGATACCACATGAATATGTGGAGAGTGCAGGGATGTGGTCTTTAGGGAGGCAGACGTGACTGGTCCAGTAAAGCCTGAAGTGACAAGTCCAATCGCATCAGAACAAAAGGGTGAGCAGAAGTACCTGTTCCCTTGCTGTTAGATGTTGGTTAGAGCACAGCCGGAGGACTGTGGGTCTCGCTGGTCAGCCGCCTCTGGAAGGATTTACCTAAAAATGTGCAGGAAGTATTCAGGACTTGTTTTTTTTAACCGGGACAGGAGGACACAGCTCAGAAGGAGACTGGATAGTGACTGTGTACTGATCCCAAAACTCAAGGTGAGCATCACTGATTCTCCCCACCGCCACCACAGTTTCCAGCGGGTAGCGCGCTCAAGGCAATTGCGGAATGGACGAGCCGCCGGGCCTTCTGGGCGTTGTTGTTTTATATATGTCTCTTCCTCCATAGCTCACTTCCTGCAAAAACACTTTTTCTCAGCCGCCACAACTATATCCGGAACGGACTCAACGAGGTGTCGGAGAACCCCGCCTTTCCGAGCCAGAAACCACATACAGCAGCAATGCACTGAACTCCGCCATGCCGCTGGAGCGAAGAGGAGGGGCTCGGACAGATTTCCATCCTGCCTATTGTAGCTCAGATCCACCTCTGTCCCATGTTGTCATTGGCTGAGGTGCCTGTTGGTCAAATAAAAACACACACTACCATTGGCTAACATAGAAACACGGAAACATGGAAAGCCTACGGAACAATACAGACCCTTCGGCCCACAATGCTCTCCGAATATTTCCCTACCATAGAATTTACGTATTGCCCAGCGCGCTCAATTTTTCTAAGCTCCATGTGCCTATCCAGGAGTCTTTTAAACGACCCTATCGTATCTGCCTCCACCACCGACCACGGCAGCCCATTTCACGCACTCACCACTCTCCACGTAAAAGAAAACATACCCCTTGAATCTCCTCGGTACCTATTTCCAAGCACCTGAAGACTGTGCCCTCTCATGTTAGCTCTTTCTGCTGCGGGGAAAAGCCTCTAACTATCAACACGATCAATGCTTGCCATGACCTTATGCACCTCTATCCGATTATCTCCCATCCTCTGTTGCCCCAAGGAGAAAAGGCCGAGTTCACTCAACGTATTCTCATTAGGCGTGCTCCCCAATCCACACAACATCCTTGTAAATCTCTTCTGCACCCTTTCTATGATTTCCACCTCCTCCCTGTCGCGAGGCGACCGGAAGGCCGATGCACCGTATATATTTTTAACCACAGAGTAAACCTGCGCAGCTGCTTTGTGCGTCCTATGGACTCCAACCCCAAGATCCCTCTGATCCTCCACACTGCCAAGAGCCTGCCTATATTCTCCCATCTTATTTTGACCTACCAAAATGAAACACCTGACATTTATCTGGGTTGAGCTCCATCTGCCACTTTTCAGCCCAGTTTTCCATCCTATCAATGTCCTGTTATAAACTCTGACAGCCCTTCACATGATCCACAACACCACAAACATTTGTGTCATCATCAAATTTACTAACCTGTCCCTCCACTTCCTCATCCAGGCCGTTTATAATAATCAGGAAGAGTCGGGGTCCCAGAACAGATCCCTGAGACACACCTCTGGTCACCGGCCTTCATTCAGAATATGACCCGTGCACAACCACACATCGCCTTCTGTGGACAAGCCAATTCTGGATCCACAAAGCATTGCCCCTTATATCCCATCCCTCCTTAATTTCTCAATAAGCCTGGGATAAATTATCAAATGGGGTACATTATCAAATGCCTTGCCTAAATCCATCTACATTACATCTGCTTCTCTACCTTCAACATTGTGTTTAGTCACATCCAGAAAAAGAAAAGTTCTATCATTCTCATAAGGAATGATCTGCCCTTGACAAAGCCATGCTGTCTATTCCTAATCTTATTATGCCTCTCCAAATGTTCATAAGCCCTACCTGTCTGGATCTTTTCCATCAACTTACCAAACACTGAAGCAAGACTCACTGGTCTATAATTTCCCGGGCTATCTCTACGCCCTTTCTTGAATAAGGGAAAAACATCCGCAACCGTCCAATCCTCCGGAACCTCTCACGTCCCCATTGATGGTGCAAAGATCATCGCCAGGGGCTCAGCAATCTATTCCCTTGCCGCCCAGAGTAGCCTGGGTTCCATCTCCTCCAGTCCCGGTGACTTATCTAAGTTGATGATTTCCAAAAGCTCCAACACATGCTCTTTCATAATGTCTATATGCTCAAACTTATCATTCCGCTGCAAGTTATCCCTACAATTGGCAAGATTCCTTTCCGTAGTGAATACTGAAGCAAAGTAATGATTAAGTATCTCTGCTTTTTCTTCCGGATCCATACACACTTTTCCACTGTCACACTTGATTGATTCTATTCTCTCACCTCTTATCCTCTTGCTCTTCAGACACTTGTAGAATGCTTTGGGGTTTTCCTTAACCCTGTCCAACAAGGCATTCTGATGGCCTCTTCCAGCTGTACTAATTTCCTTTTTAAGCTCCTTCCTGCTAACCTTGTAATTTTCTAGATCTGTCTCATTACCTGTTTTTTTTTAACCTTTAGTAAGCTGTTGTTTTATTCTTGCCTAGATTTACAATCGCCTTTGTTCACCACGTTTCCTATGCCATACGGTACTTACCCTGTCTCATTGGAACCTACCTATGCAGAACTCCACGCAAATATCCCATGAACATTTCCCACATTTCTGCAGTACATTTCCCTGAGAACGTCTATTCCAAATTTATGCTTGCAATTTGCTGCCTGATAGCCTCATATTTCACCCTGCTCAAAAGAAAGCACTTTCCTGTCTGTTCTTATGCCTCTCCAATGCTACGGTAAAGGAGATAGACCTAGGATCACCATCTCCAAAATGTTCACCAACTGAGTTATTTAAGACCTGACCAGGTTCACTTTCCGATATCAGATCAAATATAGCATCTACTCTTGTAGGCATATCTACATATTGTGTCCAGAAACCTTTTTGAACACACCTAACAAACTCCATCCCATCTCAACCCTCTAGGGAATTGCCAGTCAATATTTGAGAAATTCAAGTCAAATCATTTTTATTGCCCTTTCGACCATAACCGCTGGTACAGTACACAGTAAAACCGAGAGTAATTTTATTCAGGACCATTGTGCTACACTGGACAGTGCAAAAACTACAGTGAACTACGTAAAAACAACACAGAAAAAAAGCTACTCTAGACTACAATTAATAGCAAGACAATATGCACAGTAGAAGTGCATTGGTGTCAGTCTGGGTATTGAGGAGTCTGATGGCTTGGGGGAAGAATCCATTACACAGTCTGGTCGTGAGAGACCGAATGTTTCGATGCCTTTTCCCAGACGGCAGAAGGGAGATGAGTTTGTGTGAGGAGTGTGTTGGGTCCTTTATAATGCTGTTTGCTTTGTGGATGCAGCGTGCAGAGTAAACGTCTGCAATGGCGGGAAGAGATACCCCGATGATCTTCTCAGCTGACCCCACTATCCGCTACAAGGTCTTGCAATCCGAGATGGTGCCATTTCCGAATCAGGTAGTGATGCAACTGCTCGGGATACTCTCAATACAACCCCTGTAGAACGTGATGAGGATGGACGGTGGGAGATGGACTTTCCTCAGCCTTCGCAGAAAGTAGAGTCCAAACTTCCCATCACGACAACCCTGCTGTTATTACTCATTTCCAGAATCTGTCTCCCTATCTGCTCCTCGATCCCCTGTCACTATTGGGTGGTCTATAAAAACAACCATCAGAGTTATTGACTGTTTCCAACGTCCACCTACAGAGACTCAGTAGTCAATCCCTACATTGCTTTCTCCTTGTCTGCAGCCGTGACACGGTCTCTAATCAACAGTGCCACGCCACCACTTCTTTTCCCTCTATTGTGAGGCAACAGCCCCTTCCCCTACCTCTTCAGTTCGGTTCCCACCACATGCAATTCTTGTTCAAGCTCTCTCCAACAGCCTGAGCAAACTTCCCCGCCAGGATATTGGTCCCCCTTGGATTCAAGAGCAACCCATCCTTTTAGAAAAGTTCACACCTGCTTCAAAAGAGGTCCCACTGATGCAGAAATCTAAATCCCCCGCTCCAATCCCTCAGCCACGCATTTATCCTCCATCTCAATCTATTCCTACACTCAGTATCACGAGGCACAGGCTGTAATCGCGATATTACTACCTTTGAGGATGTGCTTCTCGACTTCCTTCCTAACTCCCTGTAGTCTGTTTTCAAGACGTCCTTCCTTTTCCTACCTATGTCGTTGGTACGAATGTGAACCACGACCTCGAGCTGTCTTTCGTCCCATTTCAGCTTATCGTAGATCAGAAACATCCAGGGACATGGCACCTGGGAGGCAAACTATCATCTGTGTTTCTATCCTCCGTCCACAGGATCGCCTGTCTGACCCCTGACTATAGAGTCCCCTATCACTGCTGACATCCTTTTCCTCTCCATACCCTCTGAGCCACAGGGCCAGTCGCTAATCCAGAGGTGCAGCCACTGTTGCTTCCCCTACTAGGTCGCCCCTACCACCAACTCTACTCAAGCAGGAGTACTTATTTTTCAGGGACACAGCCTCAGGGGTATTCTCTAGAATCTGACTGTTGCCCTTTACTCTGCTGACTATTACCCACTTACCTGTCTCTCAAAGCCCCGGTGTGACTACCTGTCTGTTGCTCCTATCTATCACCTTCTCACTCTCCCAGGCCAGACGAAGGTCATCGAGCAGCATCTCCAGTTTCTTACTCGGTCCCGGAGGACCTGCAGCTCGACGCTCCTGGCGGAGGTGTGGCTGTCCGGGAGGGAGAGAGTCTCCAGGATTTCCCACAACGGACACCCAGCACAGACTAACGGCCTCCTACACATATTTCCTGCCTGTATTTTACACAGGCAACCTACCTCGCCTCGACCCGCTGTCAAGGAGTCAAAGCCCTGTTACTCTGTTACCTCTCGTCCGTCTCCCGCTCTGTAAAACCTTCTCGCTTTTAAACTCTTCTCGCTGTTCAAACTGGCTGACGACTACGCGCTTGCGCAGTCACGCCTCGATCTTACCTCTGAAGAAATAACCTAATGTGAACGTCAGTCAGCTTTGCAAACAGTTAAAATGAACGTTGGAAAAGTGTTCCCAATCAGAGAACAGACTGTGACGTTAAAGGATATATGACATTATCACAGTTCTGTCGCAAGCAATGTTTCTCTGCTGGATAAAATAAAGTTTATGATGTTTATAACCGGCGTGGTGAATTGTACTGATCATACATCTCGTACTACTCAGGAAATTAAAATTATTGTAGAAGCTGCAGAAAGGTATCTCGGTGAAACTGGTGTTTGTGGGAATCTATAAATGAAGCTCTGATGGGTGGGGTGTCTGTATCGCAGCCTACTTATGAAACTACACAATGGGATTAAAATATTGCGGTGGAATGCAGTAAGCCTCGTTTCTCATGGTCAAGCCTTTCAGAATTTTATTTCTGATACGTCAAATCCGCCCGATTTTATATGCATTCAGAAAAACCTCGTTGTTCGCACATTTTCTCCCCCAGAGCAGTGTTATATTTCTAATGGTGTTGATAGGTTAGTTGCTGGAGCGGTGATGTTGCCAGTTTTATAAGGAAAAGGGCAGGGTATAGAGTTGTGAATGCGAATGTAAAGTAAAAAGCTTTTGTAGCAGAGTACAAATATTTCATTTAACTGGTAGCGGCGTTGAAGTGGTTAATTTTCACAACTTGTAGGAAATGGCATTGGTAGTGCTTATTTTAAACACTGGGTGCTCCCCATCTGATGCATCTGCTGGTGGGCCTATATCGATAATACCTCATTTATGTGAACTTATGGAACATCTGGCAATGGAACGATTGAACAATATTGTGGATAAACAATGTGATATATCATTTTATCGGAGTGGGCTTCGGAAGGGTAGAATGACATTGGATTCACGTTTAGGTTTGGAAGATGATATTAGGAAGGCAGAGTTAAATAAATATGGTGTAATAGCAGTACTTTCTGATATTGGAAAGGCATATGGTATTTATGGAAAGAAGTACTTTTGATTAAAGTATGGGAATGAGGATTGAGGGGGAGATTGTAAACTTTGACTGAGATTTATACATTTCGACTGTCTGTTCTGGTACGGGTAGGAGTTACGTTCGGGTTTCTATGAGATAGAGATTGAAAAACCACAAGGCAGTATTGGTAACCCATTATCATTAATTTTATGAGTAATGATATTTTCTCTGAGACAGGCACTGGGGTGCGTAAATCACTATCTGCAGATGATGGAGTTTTATGGAATCCAAGTAGAAATTTCAATCATACTGGATGCCACTAGCAAAGAAAAAATTTGAAGAATAGGCAAATATATAAGGATTTAAGCTTTCAGTAGTTAATGCAGAAGTACCGTGTTACACAAATAGGATTCATAGATCGGCGGTTAATTTGAAATCATATGGTCAAACTCTTGAAGACGTAACAGTTGTAAGATTTCCAGGCAGGTGGATCATTAATAAACTGACATGGAATCACCACATCAGAAAATAATAGATAAATATAAAGTAAAACGAAGCATTCTCAGTGAGTATCCTGCCGTGCTACATTAAAATCATTGATGACCATTTTCATTTGTGTAATTTTATCTGTTCTTGTTTATGGCAGTGACTTTTGGAGCAGCTGCTTCTTCAACTTTACAACGTTAGGGCGCGACTCCAGCACGGCTATAAGATTGTGTTGTGGTGTTTTAAGTTCGTCCCCCGTTTCGGATTCACTGGTTGAAATGGGCCAACAACAACTGTGGAGATTGCAGCTGATGTTAGCATTCTGAATTAGTTTGACCGGACAAAGAAATGATCATCCTGTGAAGATGTGTTGGAGGTCTGTTGGGAACATCACACGAAGAGTGTTTTTAGTTTTACGTGGCTGGGATCTTATCACACTAGGAAGATGGGATTGTTGGATTGTGCAATATGCCCCTCTGTCACGTTTTCTGAAACCCCACATTGTTCTGCCTATTAACTAGATTGTTTTATTTCACACAGTTTAATAGAATCTAAGGATTCTGTTATGCCCGAGCGTCTGTTGGTTCATCAGTATATTAAGGATTATTATTATGATATGTTAACCATTGTTGCAGAAGAATCAGAAGATACCTTAACCGTAATGTTGGCGTGGCTGTTTTGTGCCTGAATTACAAGTTGTTATAATAAAGAAACAACTTGCCCACCAATTATCGGTATGTACAGTAGAATTTGTTGCCATCATTTTTGGACTTACAGCAGATGGAGGAAATTTTTCCACGTGATGTTGTAATTTGGGTTTTGATGAGTCTTACACTGGGTTATTTCAGCAGTCGGTCAGATATACTGTTGGAAGCTCATCGACAATTATTCCAAAGAAGACACAAAGTAATGGTTTATAAACAGGGGCTTTGAAGCAAAAGCTGTTAAAATGTTAACTCCAGATAAAGACATTCTAAAGCAAATCAGAAGCTAAAGTGTTGGATGGTTAACAATTATCGCAAGAACGGTGGGAAATTGGCATAAATGGAGATATCTTTAAAGAATAGATATCTGTTAGTTTCTTGGGGAAGGTACTTAAACCAGAAAGGTGGGAATTATATTGGCACGACTTCGAATTCAGCACACTCTTCTGAATTATTCCTTATGTCCTTTTGGAGAACGTTTTCCAGGTCGTATACGCTCTGTCATTATGAAACAGTTGAACAGTTACTAATTCAGGATGCAGCATGTCATGTAGAAAGAAAATAATTGCAGGCTTCATTCCGATCTTTGGAATTTGATAATTTACATTTAAAAACTTTCTTAAGTTATTGCAGTAACTTTACTTTAATTCAAGGTGTTGTGTTTCATTACATAAACTGTGTGAGGTTTTGCGGTAATTTAGCTTTCATATGAGTTTTCTTTCGCGATTCTCGACACCACTCTCCGATCCAGCTGGTGGCAGGAATGCGCCTTTAAATTGGACTATCAACAAACATTTATCCAAAGCCTGCCCTATTTCTTCACGTTAGCCATTCATTCAAGGGGAAGGTGGACTGATCACCATTGTGATTGACATTGGAACCATTATCAAATTGGACCCCCGCCGTCTTGTGGTAATGTCGGGCTGTGAGGTTTGTGGGTGGAATGGGAACAGACGGAAATATCCAGAGACTGATGGGTAGGTGGCATTCCGGAGTAGTCCATTGACTGACATCTAGCGGGTGAAATGAGGATTGATTCTCCAGGACGGTGCATTGCCCCTCTCTCGCACCGCACCCACCCGCACCCCCCCCCCCCCCGACACACACACACGCCCACACACTATGCTAATGTCGTGGAGATAGATACCGGTCGACAGGGCAACCCGCCCGGGAATACCACCTGGGATAACAGGCGGTGGATGTGAGGAGCTGGATCCTGGCCCGGAGACACTGCGGCCGCCTTTGGTGTGCGCTCAGGACGCGGCTTTGTTAATGAACTGAAGCACCGAGGTGACCGGATATTTCACCGCGCTGATCACCTGTTCCCTGAATTTCGACTGGGTCACCGCGTAAATAAATGTGTTCGTGCAGCAGCTGAAATTCCTCAGCAAAGCCCCGACGTACACAAAGATCCATTCGGAATCATTGAATTTGAATCCTTTTCCTTTGACCTGATAATATACGAAATTTACAACCAGTGTCATCCACAGGAGGATGAAGTTGGCGGAGAGGGTGAAGAGTAAAATCACAGACCTCCTCCTGCTCTCCATCTCCGGATCACTGCGGTTCTCCACCTTGCTCTGACCCTTCAGCCCCTTACGGACCCGACTGGCCACTAAAATGTGTCTGACTGTCAGAGCGTTGAGCAGCAGGATCCCAGCGAAAGGAAGCAACGGTGTTAAAACCTTATCGAGCCAGTCATATCCTATCCACCCGGGGTCAGTGAAATACTTATTTGTGATCACACAGAACCACGGTACATTATCGATAATAATCCTGGGTTGCCGTGTGAAGTATCGGGGAACGTTTTTCAGACAGAACAGCACGCTGATTGTTGTTAGAACCACAGCTGCAGTTTTCCCAGTGCAATATTTTGTTTTCAGTTTCTGGCAGCAAATAGCCACAAACCGGTCAAAGGTGAAAGTGACGGTGAACCAGACAGAACAGTCTGCTGCTGTGAACCTTAGTACCGCGATAACACTGCACAAAGGAGTGATCTCCAGAAAACTCCTCGGGAAGTAATACTCTTTGATTCGAGACAAAATGCCCAGGGTGACAACAGTCAGTAGATCCGCCGCTGCCATGGCCACCAGGTAGCGAGTGGTGCAGGTAGAGAGGCCGCACTTTCCCCGGGACAGGATGAGAATCGCCACTAAATTCACTGGAGAGAGAGAGAGAGAGAGAGAGAGAGAGAAAGAGAAGCCATTAAACATTTTCTCTGGGAAAAAAACACGGGATTTCGTTTCAGCTAAAGTTCAGGAGTGCTGGAGTCTGGGAACGGCTGCTAATCGAACAGGGGTTCTCTCTTTTCAATAACACAGAAACCGTGAACTGTACCGTGTAAAGCCCTCCCAGTGTCACCTTCCCGCAGAGCTGCCTGTCCCCAGCACTGGGACAAAACTAGACGAATTCTAACTAATACCCTCTCAGTTTCTCTTCCCGCAGAACTGCCTGTCCCCAGCACTGTGACAAATCTAGACAAATCCTAACTAAAGCCCTCTCCGTTTCACTTCCCGCACAGCTGCCTGTCCCCGGAACTGGGACAAATCTAGACATATTGTCATTAAAACCTTCTCCGTTTCACTTCCCGGAGAGCTGCCTGTCCCCAGAACTGGGACAACTCTGAAGAAGTTGTTATTAAAAGCCTCCCAGTCACTCCCTCCTCAAGAGCTGCCTGTCCGCAGCACCGGGACAAAGCTGTTCAAGGTGTCAGAAAAGGCGAGAACAACGTTCGAATGAAACCCGTGAATGAGAGGAGCGACACAGGTTTAGTTCCGCTGTCATGAAGTATGAAAAAGCAGAATGTACAGTTGACCGGATCAATAACATTAACGGATACTTGTGCAATGATCATCAATTTGGAAGCTTGTTAAATGATCACAACCAAGTTCACAACGGTTAACACTCAGAAATAGCAAACATGAATTGCTCTGCCTACTCACCAGGAACTCCAATGACGGCAATGAACACGTACAATATCTTTTGCGCAGTCATGTACGCTTCTAACATTGCAGACATTTTCTCTGTCCAGTGATCTGTCCTCCTGAGCTACAGACGATCTCTCGGAATGAAATGTTGAGACAGCACGCGCCTGGGTTTTTAATGCCATTTAGCGACTCCACAGGGACAGATTGCATCAGATTTTAAAAGATTTTTAAATTAGTTGCAAACCGATTACATCACTCAGATACAATCCCCACGGTGACATATTGTGATTAATTTAATGAATTAATCTTTATTCTATTTTTGGGAGTTAGTTTGTCCCATAAAATGGTGACTGAACGTTCTGAGATACTTTATCAATGAAATGTGCTTCCACTATAAATATGCACTTCAAAGGAACCAAACAACCATAGAACATTACAGCACAGAAACAGGACCTTCGGCCCCTCTTGGCTGTGCCGAAACATTTTTCTGCCTCGTCCCACTTACCTGCACACGGCCCATATCCCTCCATACCCCTCTCATCCATGGACGTATCCAAGTTTTTCTTAACTGTTAAACGTGAGCCTGCATTTACCACTTCAGCTGGCACCTCATTCCACACTACCACCACATTCTGTGTGAAGAATCCCCCCATGTTCCTTTTAAACTTTTCACTTTTCACCAATCATCCACCTCCTCTCTTTTTTTCCTCTCCTACCCTCAGTCGAAAAAGCCTGGTTGCATTCACTCTATCTATACCCACTTAGTTTTATATACCTCTACCAAATCTCCCCTCATTCTTCTATGCTCCAGGGAATAAAGTCCTAATCTAATCAACCTTTCTCTTTAACTCACTTTCTCAAGTCCCGGCAACATCCTTGTAAACCTTCTTTGTAATCTTTCAAACTTATTCATATCCTTCCTGTAATTAGGTTACCATAACTGCACAGAATACTCCAGATTCGGCCTCACCGATGTCTTATACAACCACACCATAACATCCTAAATCTTATACTCAATACTTTGATTTATAAAGGCCAATGTACTAAAAACAATCTTTACTACCCTATCTTCCCGTGACGCCACTTTTCGGGAATTATGTATCTGTATTCCTAGATCACTCTGTTCTTCTGCACTCCTCAGTGTCCTACCATTTCCATTAGATGTCCTATCTTGGTTTTTCCTTCCAAAATGCAGTACCTTACACTTGTCTGCATTAAACTCCATCTGCCATTTTTCAGCCCATTTCTCCAACTGGTCCAAATCACTCTGCAAACTTTGAAAACATTCCTCACTATCTATTACACCTCCAACCTTTGTATCATCAGCAAATCTGCTGATCCAATTTACCACATTATCATCCAGATCATTGATGTAGATGGCAAATAACAATGGACGCAGCACTGATCCCTGTGGCACACCACTAGTCACAGGCTAGTGAAGCAATCCTCCACTACCACTCTCTGGCTTTTCCCATTGAGCCAATGTCTAATCCAATTTATTACCTCACCATGTACACCTAGCGACTGAATCTTCCTAAATAACCTTCCATGCGGGACCTTGTCAAAGGCCTTACTGAACAACATGTACAGATAGACAATATCCATTGCCTTCCCTTCATCCACTTTCCTGGCAACTTCCTCGAAAAAGTCGAATAGGTTTGTTAAACATGACCTACCAGGCACAAAGTCATGTTGACTCTCCCTAATAAGTGCCTGCCTATCCAAATACTTGTAGATCCTATTTTTTTAGTATTTCTTCCGGTAATTTACCTACTACTGATATTAGACTTACCTGCCTATTATTTCCCGGTTTGTTCTTTGAGCCTTTTTAAACAACGGAAGTACTTAGTACTCCTTCCAATAACTTACCCACTACTGACATCAAACTTGCCAGCCTATAATTTAAAAGATTACTTTTAGGGCCATTTTTAAACAACGGAACAACATGAGCCATCTCCCAATCGTCCAGAACCTCACCCGTAGGTGAGGTTTTTGCCAGGATCCCTGCAATTTCAATAGTAGTCTCCTTCAAGGGCCGAGGGAATACCCTGTCAGGTGCCCGGGATTTATCTACTCTGATTTGCCTCAAGACACCAAGCACATCCTCCTCTTCAATCTGTATAGGTTCCATGACTTCACCACCTGTTTGCCTTATTTCTATAGACTCCATGTCAGTTTCCTTAGAGACAGAAAAAGCCCGTTTAAGATCCCCCCATTTCTTTTGGCCATCCACTCTGATCTTCAAGAGGACCTATATTATCCCTTTCTCTCCGTTTGTTCTTAATATACCCGTAGAAGCTCGTAGGATTATCCTTCATCTATACTGCTAAAGCCACCTCATGTCTTCCTTTTGCACTCCTGATTTCTTTCCTAAGTGGTTTTTGCAATTTTTATACTCCTCAAGCACCCTATTTGCTCCCTGTTGCCTATACATGTTATACATCTCTCTTTTCTTCTTTATCAGAGTTTCAATATCCCTCGAGATTCAAAGTTGCTTATTTTTATTCACTTTGCCTTTCATCCTGACAGGAACATACAAATTCTGCACTGTCAAATTTTTTCCTTTGAAGGCTTCCCACTTACCAATCCTTGCCAGAGAACAACCTGCCCCATTCCACGCATTTTGGATCCTTTCGCATTTCCTCAAATTTTGTGTTTTTGCAGTTTTGAACCTCAACTCGACGACCAGATCTGTCTTTAGCCATGATCGTTGAAACTAATGGTGTTATGATCACTGGAACCAAAGTGTTCTCTACACACTCTTCCGTCACGTGTGCTAACTCGTCTTCTAATAGGAAATCTAATATAACATCCTTTTTACAAACTGTAGTTATAGGAAGGTATAGAGGTATATGCACCTCTATATAGATTTAGAAAAAAATCCTGAACACATTTTACAAAGTCTAACCCATCTAGACCAGTATGGGAGTCCCAATCAATATGTGGAAAATGAAAATCCCCTACTATTACAACTTTAGGTTCCCTGAAGTTGTCTGCTATCTCTCTGCAGATTTGCTCCTCCAATTCTCGCTGACTATAATACAACCTCAATAATGTGGTCTTACGTTTCCTGTTTCTCAGCTCCACTCCTATGGCCTTGGCAGACAAACCCTCTATTCTGTCCTGCCTGAGCACTGCTGTAACATTTTCCCTGCTGTCTTCCCCACAATTTTCCTCGCACTGAAATAGACACAGCTCAGAAGATAATTTCCACCACACACAAAGCTTCTATTTGTGACGTTGCCTGGCCTGAACCTTTAACATCATTAATTTTCAACCCTGCTTCACTATCTGCTCTGTCACTTTAGTTTCCATCCCCTTGCAAATCTAGTGTAAACATTCCCAAATTACACCACAAACCTCCATGCAAGGATATTGCCCCCCCCCCCCCCCCTTTAGCTCAGTTGTAACCCATCGCTCTTGTACAGCTCGCACCTGCCCCGGAAGAGGTCCCAATGATCATGGAATCTGACACGTTGCCCCGTACACCAGTTCTTCGGCCATGTGTTCATCCTCCAGAGCATCCTACTCTTACCCACACTAACACGTGGCACAGGTAGCAGTCTTGAGATTACCACCCTCGAGGTCCTGCTTTTTAACTTCCTACCAAGCTCTTACACTCACTCTGCAGGACTTTGTCACTCTTTCTTTTTATGTCATTGGTACCGGTGAGTGCCATCATACTGGCTGATCATACTTCCGCTTCAGGATGGTGTGTACGCGATCAGAGACATCCGTGACCCTGGCACCCGGGAGGCAACAAACCATTTGGGATTCTCTGTCGTGACAACAGAACCTCTTGTCTGTACCTCTGAATATCGAGTCCCCTATCACTGTCGCTTTCCTCTTTTCCCACCTCCTTTCTGTACTGCAGAACCAGACTCGGTGAAAGAGATCTGGCTCCAGGTAAGTCAACCCTCCAACAGTAACCAAATCTGTACACTTGTTGTTGAGGGGAATGGCCACAGGAGAATCCTGCTCCGCCTGACCTTTCCCCTTCCGTCGTCTGACGATAACGATTTAACAAACACAGAATTTTGAAATAAATTATATCATTGCAGTTTGTGAGATTGTATTGCATCACCTACTGTTACCATTGTCCTCAAGAGTATAAACTACTGATGTGGTTTGTGCTTCAGGGACTCTAGCGAGAGGGTCCCCAAGAAAAATTCTATTTGTAGTGATGAATAAACACGAAACCTTCCAACGTCTTCAGTGACTTACTCACAGGCAGAAAATTTGAAGGGTCGTCCAGGACACATCCCTCACCCTCAAATGGCCGTCAATTTCGGCAGTCTTGTGTGGGAGTGTTGTTTAAATCATGTCGCTCCTTATGTGTTAAAGACTACGACAGAGAGCTGGACAGGCGGATAAGAAAGTGAAGGTGTTTGTGTGTGTGTGTGTGTGTGTGTGTGTGTGTGTGTGTGTGTGTGTGTGTGTGTGTGTGTGTGTGTGTGTGTGTGTGTGCATGTGGGTGTTTGTGTTTGTTTTTTTCTTCAACAACTTTAAAATCCCTTACTCTGATCGGCTCACTTTGACCATGGGTGTCCAGTATCAATTCACTTCTATCGTCCACTATAGGACCGTAAAGCACACCGCGTTCTTGCCGACAATAGACCCAACCAGTTCCCTTTCATCGACACTTCATTTGGAGTCAGAGGGCATTATAATAAACAAACAAACTCTTTTGCCCATATAGTCCGTACCGAATTGTTATTCTGCCGAGTCCCATAACCGTAGCAGGACCATGGTCTTCAATACCCCTCCCGTCCATGTACTGATCCAATCTTCTCTGCAATGAGATCGATAACTTCCACTGACAGCTCTTCCCACCCCCGCAACACCCTCTGAGTGAAGGATATCCCACTCAGGTTCCTCATCAATATTTCACCTTCCACCCTTAAACTGCGACCTCCAGGTGCTGTCTCGCCCAACCTCAGAGAAAAAATTCTGACTATATTAACCCTGTTAACAACACTGATAATTGTGTAACCCTCTGTGAAATCGCCCTTCATTTTCCTATACTGCAGGTAATAAAGTCCT
This sequence comes from Hypanus sabinus, assembly GCF_030144855.1. Lineage (NCBI taxonomy): Eukaryota > Metazoa > Chordata > Chondrichthyes > Myliobatiformes > Dasyatidae > Hypanus > Hypanus sabinus. The sequence goes on from NW_026779251.1 coordinate 67,802, forward strand.
CACCTTTTCTGACAGCTCGGGCTCTCAAGTCCCAGAAAGCGTATTGTAAATTTTCTCTGCACTCTTTCACTTTGATGGATATCTATTTCCCCTGCAGTCAGGAACAAAAACTGCAGACAATACTTCAAGTTAGCCCTCAACTTTCATAACATCCCATCTCCTGTACTCAGTACATTGATTTACGAAGGCCAATGTGCCAAAAGCTCTCTCTACCAGCTTATCCATCACTGACGCCACTTTCAAGTAATCATGAAAGTCTGTTCCCAGATCACTCTGTTCTACCAACTCCTCGGGAGCCGACTGCTCACCATATCTTCAGGCACAGCCAGATCAGTGCGGACCCCCAATCCAATTCTTTCAATATGAATTAACTTTTGATGAGTTTCCAACAGCAAATCTGACCTGCTGCGAGAATAATCTGTTTTAAGACTCTTCAAAACCGAAAGGGAATCTGCTAAAATTACAACTTTCATGCACAAATTTCCTCCACCCACTGTAAGCCTAAAATGATGGAAACCAATTCTGTTGTAAATCCTGATAAATGGTTGGTAGTACGTTTCTGTATTGCTACCTATAATTCGAGCAAAAAAAAAAGCCACACCAGCAATCCTAGTTGATATATATTTTGATCCTTCTGTAAAATGGTGAACATATCTCAATAATTTTCCTTACTATACTAAATCAACAGATTCTCAATCTCAACAGAATCACAAGACTATGAATCGAGTATCCTAAACCCAAATAAAGGCAGTGAAAGAAACTAGGTGAGGTTAGCGAAACCGGGACAGTAGGATATATTGCCTAGAGCATGACGCATAAATCAACAAAACAGAGAGCTATACAACTGCAGCGTAACTGCCTGACAATGGAACCACTATCTGGGAGTTATGAACTCGGATTCTAAGATCCCCCTGTAGACCAACACAGTCCAATCTCACCCCATGAATACAACACCAAGGGGATGGATAGATTTAACATTATCGCACAGCTCTTGAACTCTATCCCAAGTTGATGAAGGACAACACACTGGACGCCATCTTGGAACCATAGAACTGTAGATCATAACAGCACAGAAACAGGCCTTTTGCCCCTTCCTGCCTATCCTGAACCAATTTTTCTAATTTTTTCAGCCATTAAATTCTAAATTTGTGTATATTTACAAAATACAATTAAGTTGGTCAGTAAAACTATTGAAAATCATTTTTTGTACTTTTGTCAGTTGATTAAAGGTTAACGTGTATTAACATATTACAGATTTTTGTTGTTATTGCATTTTGGAAAATATCCCAACTTTTCTGGAAATGGGGTTTGTAATTTGGGAGTTTTGCAGATTGTTCTTGGCAAGGTCACAAGCCTTGTTAAGTCTTTCCCGGAATTTCAAAACGTAATCTAACACACTGACACACACTTTTGGATTAGACCATTGCTCTCTGAGCAAGGTCAAAGGTCCTTTGGACCTATAACAGAAAATGAGCTCAAATGGACTAAACCCCAGGGATTCTTGAATGGTGTCTCTCATGGCGAAAAGTAATAAGTGTATACCTTCATCCCAGTCCCCGTCATTCTCATGACGGTAGGTTTTAATCATAGTCTTTAAAGTGGAATGAAACCCCTGTAAAGCCCCTTGAGACTCCGGGTGGTATGAGGAAGACAGAATTTGTTTAACTCCCAGCTCAGAAACCATCTGTTGGAATATTCTTGAAGTAATATTACTACCCTGGTCAGATTGAATTTCTGTAGGTAAACCTACCAGTGTGAAAAACTTGCTGAGTGCCTTTACCACAGTCTTGGCCTGGATGTTTCCGAGGGATACGGCTTCAGGGAACCTAGATTCAGCACACATAACAGTTAGCACATACTGGTGAACAGCTGCAGTCTTTGGCAAAGGGGCTACACAATCCACTATGACCCTGGAAAATGGTTCACCGAAAGCAGGTATCGGCCGAAGCGGCGCTTTTGGGATGGCCTGATTATGTTTTCCCACCACCTGGCACGTATGACAATATATTTCCTCACGTTAGGCCAATAAAACTCCCTCATAATCCCGTCAACTGTTTTCTTTACACTAAAATGTCAACCTTATCGCATCTTATGGGCCAGGTTTAAAATTTCAGTCCTGTAAACGTACCTGATGCACAATAGCCCAATCCCCACTTGCAGGCACAGTAGCATGTCTCCACTTCCTCATTATCACCGCATCTTTAAGGTAATATCCCACTGACTCATTCTGAATTTCATCCTCACAGGGGGCTCTCTCTTTTACAGCCACAATTTCAGGACCTTTATTCTGTTCCTCTATAAATTCCTTCCACGATAAGGACAATTCTTTCTTATCCTCCATACACTCCTCAGCCTTACTACCCTGTAAGTCCTGTTGGTATAGGGACGGTAGGGAAGTCTCGGATAAATCAACATTATCATCTGGGCCTTTTTCGATACGCTTCTAGTTACTGCGCATGCGGCGTTTACATCAGCATCTGTGCGAGGGTCCGCAACAGCAGCAGCAGGCTTAATCGTCAGCTGAACTGCGAGGTAAACATCCCCACCTGCAAGGTCATTACCGGGTAGACATCAACATTGTCTATCGGTAGTTCAGATCGTACCCCTATTGTGACTGGTCTGGACACCAAGTCGCATTTCAAAATTATCTGATGCAAGGGCGCGGCCTCAGTCCCCTTTCCAATACCTTTGATAATATTCACTTCACCAGTCTCCGTCTCAGCACCAAATTCCAAAACACAAGTTAATATCAGTGACTGAAAAGCTCCAGTATCCTTCCAGATTCACACTGGAACCGGGGTTGACCCCTGCTTCACAGACGCAAACCCATTTTAAATAAATCTCTCGGGTCCCTCCTGAACTCGATCTGACCCCTCCTTCCTCAGCGGTGTTTCAACGCAGGCCTCTGGGGTTTTCCCTTTCTCTTTCCCTTTTTCCCTTTTCATTGGAAAACAATTGGATGCCACGTGACCAAGCTTCCCACAAAAGTAACACTTGGAACTGGGAAGTTTTCCTTTCGTCTACTTCCCTTCCTCTTTACTTTTAACACTAGTCCCCGGTTTACTCTCTGGTTCAGCCGCTGGATTATCGCTATTAACCTTTTGGTAACTCCTACTGGGAAGAAAAACCTAACCGTATGAGTTAAGGCACACTCGTCTGTTAATCTAGCAGACTCCGACAGTGTCGCTGCCTCTCTCTCATCCTCGTACTTCCTTATTTCAGCCAAGACGCAGGTTTTAAACTCTTCAATTAACATCAACTCTTTCAATTTGTCAACATCCTCACCCGCCTCTTCCGAAGCGCACAAACGATCATTTCTCATGGGCAAATCTACATACGTTTGGTTCAAAGGATTCCTCAAATATCGAAACCTTTGTCTATATGCCTCCGGAACCAACTCATAAGCTTTAAGTATAGCGCCGTTGACGACATCATAATTATTTGCGTCTGCCACAGACAACGCCGAATACGCTCGGTGGGTCTTCCCCTTAAACACACTTTGTAACAGAACCGCCCACTGATCTCCCAGCTAGTTCTGATTTATGCCACTTTTTCAAAATGTAGGAAGTACCTATCAATTTCTGTTTCCTCAAATGGAGGTATCAACATAATTTCTCGACTAACACTAAACCTTTCCCCACGGTCTGCCACGCGATCTTCACGTTGCCATTTCTCCCTCTCAAACGCTCTCTGTCTTTCTATTTCTTCTCTCTGTTTTGCCTCTTCTTCTAATTTAAGTCTCTCTAACTTCATCTGTTCCATTTGTGCTCGGACCTCCCCTTTCCCTATAGGAAGCCCCTTTAAGGCCTCCTCATCAAATTTCTATGCAGAGACGTAACATTCAGCTATTCTCCTTTGAATTTCTGTCTTTGCCAGACCCTTCGTAAACTTTGTGATTTTCAATTCCTCCACAACTACCTTCTACTCCTCCTTTCTAGTTCTCTCCAAAGCCATAGGGACTGGCCTTGCCAGAAAGTCGCTAACATCCGTTTTTCCTATTTTTCAACACAACCAAATCAAAATAGATTGTCCCCAATAAATTCAAGCAAACCCACAAAACAATTTGTTAAGATCCCGGACGCAGGTCCCAATTTTCTCACGTACCCCTTAACGGGTTAAAAAAACCAGCAGAAATAGAAAACACTTTGGAGTCCAGTATTGCCACTAACTGAGGGTATTTATTAGTAACTCAGATTAATTATTAATTATGAATTATTAATTCAGATATATTAAATAGGTTAACAATTATATATATATATATATATATATATATATATATAATATATATTATTATATTATATTATATATATTAGTGTGGAAATATATGAAAACCAAGCATCCTCAAGCCTAGGGGTGAATAGATACAGTCTTACGGTGATGAGTAACGTTCAGTTCGGTTCGTGGTAATGAATTGAGTAGTGATGGACAGAGAAACAGATAAATGTTTTGTTCTTCAGATGAGCTGATGCTGTCGATCTTCCCGTTGTCCTCCGAAATCCTTTCGAAGTTACCAACTGAGACCACAACGAAGGAGACCGTTCTTCTGTGGTGGAATTATAAACCCAGGAGAGGGCTTGACACACCAATAACTTCCCACCGGTCACACCCTTTCACACTGCGAGGGCCACTGATCAATCCGCCTGATCGATCCTCCAAAACCCATCTTTTCTGTGGGCACAACAAAGCTCATTCAGTGTCCAAAACCATGTGTCTGTAGGTCTTTCAGCTGACCTTCTCTTTATCTCACTGTGCTAATCACCAGCTGCCCACCAAGCAGCTCCTCCCTTCTCTCTTTGTAAGAATACAGAGGCTGACAGTGTCCTTGCAAAAGTGTAGACATGCTTGCAGAGAAACCATAACACCATCTCCAGCTGTCTTCGCCTCTCTGTCTCTTAATAACAAGGTGTCTGGTGTTGAACAACAACTCCCTCTCTCTCATTCCAAAAGCGCAGTTCATAGGACACTGTCACACTTGTATGTGTAAGCCGAGCGGGAGTTCGCGGTTGTTTCGGGAGGAGAGCGAGGAGGACGGACGTGTGAGGAGCGGACAGCGGTTCCAGAGCGGCGGATACTGGACTTTGGCGGCTCGGATGGTGGCCGAAGGCTCGGAAGGTCGTTGTGGATGGAACCGGAGGCGTGAGCTCCAATGTATTAAAATATTATGCGCACACACTGATAAACCTACTGATTTGGTGCCTTTAGGTTATCTGTTTCTACTAACACATCACAAAGAAATAACTATAAAATTGGAATTATTTACTTTTGGTGTATTGTCTTGTGTTGGTGTTGCAAGCGTGTACAGGGGGGACATTACACCGTATTTACACCGAAGGATTGAACTATTGGCGGGGTGGCGGCGGTTCACTCTATGCGAACGGGGGTAGATTGGGGGCACGGATGCGACATGCGAAGACGTGACGTTACTGCTGATCCCAGCCGAGAGATTGCTTCACGACGAAGGAAATAAAGCAGCTTAAAGGAACTCACCACTTTTCTGGAGGGTGAACACGACGGATAACATTTATGATCTTGCAGGGGTTATCTCAGATGCAGGCCACTATTCCTGAATGATAAAGTCGATCCTCTATAAAACCACCGAACGACACCAACTTTACTCAATCTTTCACGTTCCCGTACTTTGTTAAGGTCTTCCCTCTCCAATACCTGACTGCAGAGGTAAAACAAAGGTGCAACTAAGGAAAACTGGCAGCGATTGGCGAAACTGCCAGCAACAACCTTTGCACATTAAAATAGAAAGTAAAACTCCATTTTTAAACAAAACTGCGTCATGAGGCGAATACTCAGCATAACGAACTGACTAACTAACAACAGCAAACTGGGTGAGAATAGGAGTTTCCCCTTATATACCTGTTGAAACATGTCATCACGTGACCTCACGCCGACGGAAAAATTATACCATGTGACCTCACACTCGCGGAAAAATCACATCACCCCACCATCACAAGACAATTACTTCATGCTCTCAAGATACTCATTTCATTATGGTCATAAGACAGTCACAAGGTAGCCATGGGGTATGTAGCACACACAAAAGAAAATAACTTTTTCATTTCCGGAACGATCCCCCAATTTTTGTTACGTAATTGTAACCTTTTAGAAACGAACCAGCATGGTTGTCTTATAGCATAAGACAGACTAATACAACATACTGCAGAAACGTGTACATCAAAATGCATTGGAGTTTTAACGTCTAGATAGTCAATCTGCAATTTTATTATCTTTGCCTTTAATCTGACTTATCATAATATCATATTCTTGCAGATTCAAACTTTGTTATTGAACTGGAATTTGATTAACCATTTTCCTTATCCACCCTGTCATACAATGTGATAAAGATAGGTCACAGTGGCATGCAACATTCACTCTGAGCTATCTTATGTATCCCAAGGGTTCACATTTTCTGTGGACAATCACTTTAAAATTTCGGGAGAATGAGACTGGCTTTTGGACACTGTTTGAGTTGTTATTAAGGGAGAGAGACGAAGAATGATTGATGTTATGGCTTCTCGACAGGTTGTTTACAGTTTCACAAGGACACTGCCTGCTTGTACGAGCTTACAGAGAGCAGGGCGGAGCAGTTTGATGGACAGCTGGTGTTCAGCATGCTGAAATCAATACCAGGTCAGCTGATGGACCCAGATACACACGGTGTTGGGCACAGCAAAGCTCATTGGGTGTCCAATTATTGGAGGATCGATCAGGAGAATCCATCGGTGGCTCTCGAAGTGCAGGAAAGGAGTGACCAGTGGGAGTGATTTCTGTGTCTGACCCTCGCCTGGGTTCATAATTCCACCACAGAAGAAGAGTCTCCTTTTTGTGGTCACATTCGGTGACTTTAAAAGAAGAGAAGAGGGGAGAGTAAGGTTTCAAAGAGAAGAAACCTAGTGACAAAGAGGTCACTGCTGGGACTCTCTCTTCTTTAGCCCGTAAGGGTGTGTTCGAGTTCCATTCGAATACCAGGGTGTGGCTGTCACGTAGTTAACCCACAGGAGGGGGTTCTCTGGTGAGGGGGAATCCTTTGTGATTACCACTTGTGTGTTACCATTGTTTGGGCGTAGTAGTTCACTGAAGAAAGGCAACCCTGTACCAAATCACTGCAGGAGTTATTTCGTATATCGTAGAACTGGATAAATGGCTATCGCAGTTGTGTGTTAGTGGTAACCTTCTGTGGGAACTACCTGTGTGTGATACTCCTGGCCTGGGTTGATAGTTTCACCACTTGAAGACGGTACCTCACTGAAAAGCTACTGTTGGTGACAATCCATACGTGGATTCTATTTGAGTATCCTGTGGCCACCACTTTGCGATGGCCCGTAACTGAATTTGGATGTGGTACCACTTTTGTTGAAAGGATATTTGTTGAAGATCACTGTCGGTGATATTCGTGTGTTGAGTGGAACAATTTCGGAAGATACAATCTATTGTTGTTGTTATTTTGGAATATCGACATAATTGCCTTCTCACAACATACGCCTTTGGATTACAAATCTCTCTCTCTTTCATTCTCTCCAACACTACTCGACTCAACTCGAACTGAACTGAACTTGACTCATCAATCGTAAGACTGTGTTCATTTACCCTTAGACTTAGAGCACTGCAGAGTTATGTGCGTCCCAAGTGACACTCCCTATGACCAAATCATCAATATAGGCATCTGGGTGTTTTAACTATTGAATTACAGAATTGATCATTGTCCGGAATATTCCTAAAGCATTTTCATTCCAAACGGCAAAAGATAGTATTCATACAACCCAGAGAGCGCTACAAATCCAGACATTTCTCCACCTTTATCCGTCAATGGAACACATCAGTACCCTTTTAACAGATAAATCTTGTACGAAACTTAACTTTTCCAACCTTGCCTATGCAATAATCCACTCTGAGGATGGGATAAGCATCTGTTTCTGTTACAGCATTTACCTTTCTATAATCATTGCAAAATCTAACACTGCCATCTGGTTTAGGCACAATGACACAAGGCGAACTCCAATCTGAGTTAGAAGGCTGAATAATACCATTTTCCAGCAAATACTCAATTACTTGTTGAGCAGGTTCACATATTTCAGTATTCATGCGATAAGGATGTTATTGAATCGGTTTCGCAACAATCGACATTGTTGTTCGCTGCGAGGCAGCAGAAAATAAATCTTCAAATTTTATAATTAACTGTTTCATCTCCTGTCGCTGCTGCGGCTGTATGTTGGCCAATTTCTCATCAAGCAAGTTCAAAATGCTCGAGTTCGTTAATATAGCTGAAACAACGTTTGGTTTACGATAAGCCTCAGATGGGTCGTTCCCAGGGTTTCCAGACTAATTGCTATTTTCCACCCTGGTCACAGCTGCGTTATCAAACTATGTTTTAAGCGTGTTGATATGACGCCATTGATTTGGCTTACGACTATTTTTGACTAAATAGTTCAGATTATTAATCATAGACAGAACCTCATAAGGACCGTGGTGTTTTGCCTGAAGTGGGTTCGTTAAAATCGGTATAAACATCAATACTTTATCACCACTTTGGGATGTTCTCATCGTAGCTTGTTGATCAAAACATGTTTTCATCTTGTTCTGAGAAACATTTAAGCTGTCCCTTACCAAGTTACAGGCTTTGTATAATCTGTTTTTGAATTTCAAAACATAGACCAACAAATTGATATGCATGTCTTCGCTTATCCACTGTTCCTTCAGCAGTGTTAAAGGTTCTCGAACCCTATAACCGAATACAAGTCAAAGAGTAAAGCCTATATGAACCCTGTATTGTCTCTCTTACTGCAAATAAAGACCAATGACTCCCTCATCTCAATCCTTTCCATTTTCACACAGTACGTCTTAATCATTGTTTTGAGGGTAAAATGGAATCTTTCCATGGCCTCTTGAGATTATGGATAGTACGCAGACGACTTAGTTTGTTTAGCTCCCAGTTTATAAACTACCTGCTGAAACAATCCTAATGTATAATTAGTTCCTTGATAAGACTGAATTTCTTTCGGCAAACCAACTAAAGTTAAAGACTAAAGACTTTTGAATCTTGTGTTGTCTCTCTTACTGCAAATAAAATCCAATGAAGCTCCCTGTTTATAAACTACCTGTTGAAACAATCCTGATGTATAATTACTTCCTTGATAAGACTGAATTTCCTTAGTCGAACCAACCAAAGTAAAAAAGAGAAAAAACAACTTTGTCAGGGCCTTTGCCACAGTCTGAACTTTTATACTTCTGAGAGGTATTGCTGCTGGGAACCTAAATGGGTACACATGATAGTTAGCAAATATTGATTTCCAGCATTAGTTTTTGGCAATGGGCCAACACAATCCACAATAACTTTAGAAACAGTTTCACCAGTTACAGGAATAGGTTGCAATCGAGCCGCTGGAGCGGCCTGCAGACAGGTTTACCCACAACCTGACAAACATGACAAGTCCGGCCAAATGTTGCAACATCTTTCCTCAAATTGGGTCAGAGGAATTGTTTAAAAGTCTTGTTCACAGTTTTATTTACACCTGGATGGCCACCCAAGGGCTCACGATGTGCCAAATTTAAAACCGCATTCCCATAGATTTTAGGAACTTCAACCTGAGGAACAATTGCCCATTCTTCACGTGCAGAAATAGCACCTGGTCTCCATTTCCTCAGTGACACTCCATCCTTGTAATAAGATCCTATCGGCACATTCTTAATCTCGTCATCTGAGGGAGCTTTTTCTCTTAAAGCTTCAATCTCAGTGTCTCTGTTCTGTTCTGCTACAAACTCCTTCCTAGACAGAGGCAAATGTTTATTTTCACATTTAATCCCTAGATCCTGGTGAAACAATAAAGGCAGCGATGTCCCTGACAGGTCATCAATACCGAACCCCGATTTTGGTTATCTTGGCTAGCAGAACCATGCTGCATCAACAGATTTCTTGGTCATATTTCGAGTTACTGTGCAGGAGAGATAAATGATAGAATCTACTGGCAGATCGTCAGTAATTGGTTCAGTCGTGAGCTGCACTGCAGGAACAACTTTACCAACTGTTAGGTCATTCCCTAACAACAAAGAAACACCATCCACCCGTAAACGGGATGAAGTCCCATTTTAAAAGGTCCGGAAACTAACTCCGATTTCAAAATTACTTTGTGCAAAGGTACGGAAACAGCGTTGCTTCCAATCTCTCTAATAAGATTTCCCTCTGCACTTCTCGTCTCATCACTAAACTACAGAACACTGTCTGAGAAGTGACTGAGAAGTCCCAGTATCTCGGAGAATTTTCACTGCTACCGGGATGGTCTCTTTCTTCACTGAAACACACTTCTATGACAGAAAGTCATTAAATAGTATCATAACTCGGTCAGACCTCTCAGCCCCACAAAGGGCATCATCCCCATGTTGAGAGCCATTTGGGTTTATGGGTGTTTCACAGTGCAGAACACAGGCATCTGGAAATGCCCCATTTTCCTTCTTTAGGAGGGTACAATTTGCCATTACGTGACCCGGTTTCCGACAAAGTGACAAGTAAGACCTGCTTCACTTGCTTCCCTTCATCTTTACTTTTGTAACTGGACCCAGATTTAATTTCTGGTTTACCCTGATGATATAATTTTGGAAGGTCTTACTCGGAGTAAACTTAGCCTTGTGGGTTAAGGCAAACTCATCTGCTAAACTAGACGTTTCTTGCAAGGTGGCAGCGTCCTTCTCATCCAAATATGTCTTTCTGAATTCCTCAATTAAAATCAGCTCTTTCAAGCTGCTAAAATCGCCATGCACACTTTTAGATATGCATGTTCGTTCGAAGATGTTTCATCAGCAAATTCCAATTAAGCCTGGTTCACAGATTTCCTCAGATTCCGAAGCCTTTCCCTATCAGCTTACAGAACATATTCATAAGCTTTAAGCACAGCCTGTTTCGCTATATCATAATTAGGTGCATCGTCAACGGATGAGAATAAGCCCGTTGAGCTTTTCCTTCAATTACACTTTGTACAAGAAGAGACCAACCCCTTTTTGTTCATTGCAAACTCTGAGCAGCTTTATCAAAATGCTGGACGTATTTATCAACCTCAGCCTCATCAAATGGAGGAACCAATTTAAACTCCTGACGAGCTGCAAACGGTCAACCCATGCTGCAGAACCAGAAGCTCGACTCTCGAGCCTCATCTTCTGTACCTACATCTAAAACTCCCTTTGATTGCCTCTTTCTCGTTCCACAGAGTCGACTTTAAATCTCTCTAACTTTGTTTGATCCAATCGTCTCAAATTTGATCTCAAGTTTACTGACAGGATGATGAAGGCATTGATGGTGTTGATGGCCAGAGGCTTTTTTCCAGGTCTGAAATGGTTGCCACAAGAGGACACCGGCTTAAGGTGCTGGGGAATAGATACTGTGGTGGAGGCGGATACGATATGGTCTTTAAAGAGACTTTTGAATAGGTACATAGAGCTTAAAAAAATAGAGTGATATAGGTAAGCCTAGTAATTTGTAAGGTGGGGGCATGTTCGGCACAACTTTGTGTGCCGAAGGTTCTGTACTGTGCTGTGGGTTTTCTATGTTTCTATGAAACCTCTCTAACTCCTCCTCATGAAATTCCTTCGTAGATAGAGAGTGCTCAGCTATTTTCCTCGGAAACTCTGGCTTTTCATACCCTGATTTATCTCAGTAAGCTTCAGCTCATTAGCAATGTCCAAAAAGTAATCCTTTTTGGTTTTCCCTAATGCCGCAGGGGTTGGGAATCGCAGAAATTCCCTATGATATATTGCCGCTGAATTCCACAAACTTGAGAATAATTAATAAATCTTAACATGGCAAATGAGTAAGGTTCTGTAATCCACAGAATATATGATGGGAGGGATACTTGTAATCCACGGAATGACTGATGGGAGACATATTTGTAATCCACGTTGTAATGCAGAGAGGAGGTAAGTACGAAGTATTCGAAAAGTTCCACGTCAGGTGAGTAAAGTAATGATCGCCGAAGAACTTACCCGTCGAATCCGTCCGAATCCAAACGAATTATCAGCAAAAGTGCCCTGTCACAGGAATATCATCTTCAATAGACAAACTCAGGCAAGGGTTAACCCAAGTGGTCTCACAGTACAACCAAAAATCCACTCCAATGGATTACATGAAGTGATAGTCACAAATTCGTTGTGCAGTGTATCGTCAAATACATAAATCTTTTGGGTAATGGGAAAGCTTTAGACTTCACCAATTCTGGCCAGCAGTCCTCAGTTCCAAATCCTTGCAAAGACTGCGAGAGTAACTGCCCTCTCTCTCTCTCTCTCTCTCTCTCTCTCTCTCTCTCTCTCTCTCTCTCTCTCTCTCTGTCTCTCTGTCTCTCTCTGTCTCTCTCTCTCTCTGTCTCGATGATGCAGATATGTGAGTGTCAGCAAATCTGAGGGGTTGTACAGATTGGGCTGTGATGCGAATACTGAGGGGCACACTGATTCGGGGAGTCGGTGGATTTGGGGTTGCACACCTATTTGGAGAAGTGTGTATAATTGGGGAGTCGGTAATTCCGGGTGTCTGATAATTAGGGGATGCACAACGATTTGGGGATCTGTACAGATTTAAGAGTTTGTTAGCTAATATGGCATACACACAGATTTAGAGGGCGTGACATAATTTGTGCCTATTGTGTAGTCGCTAATTTCCAGCTGTGACGAATCTGAAGTTGTTGCATTTGTTCAATAATATTTTACCTATGTTCTTGTTTGTGGTTCAGGCAGCAATTTTGTGAGTGTTTGAGATAATTATACCCTGGATAATCTAATTTGCATGTGGGGGGTTGTAACTGTTTGGGAATTCGCATAGATTCGGGGACGCAAAGGATGTGAATGTACATGAAGGCACCCATTCTCATGTACACCAACACTTTCTCATCCAACTCTCCAGCTCTCCGTCATGTTCTTTGACCAATACAGGATGAATGATTAAAACAGATAAAACCATACTCCACACCCTGCCTACTAGACTGTTGAAGCTGAGTCTGACGGCCATGTATTAGGGTTAAGGGTGTGTCCTGCACTTGTTTTGACTGTGACAAGGTCACTGAAGAGGTTGGAGGGTTTCATGAATATTAACTGATTTATTTACAATTTTAAAGAGACATTTTCTTAAGTACACTCTCGGTATGTGTGTGTGGCCTCCGTCAGTCGTGGTCACAGGTTTGTCGAGCAGCGTCGACTGTGACATTTTCTAGCGACCCTCTGGGTGGAGTCCTCCAAACTCAAGCTACACGAGGAGTTTATGTGCTCGAATAGGATGGTAACAGCAGGTGATCCAATGCAATTTCAGAACCTACGATAACAAACTTTACTTCAATATTCTGTGTCCTAAAATGATTTCTTTGAAGTATATATTGACAGTGGAAACTCAGTTACTTCATAAGACACCCTGGAAGGTTCTGATACATTTTTGGCACAAACTAAATCACATAAATGGTCTAAAAATTAATTTACTATATTAAATACAATCTGTCACCGCGGGGATTGCACCTGCCTGATGCAATTGGATTGTAAGCAATTAGAAATATATTTTTCGCTATGTTGAAATGTGTCCCTGTGGAGTCGCTAAATGGTATTAAAACCCCAGGCATGTGCTGCCTCAACAATTGATTGCGAGAGATCGCCTGTGGCACAGGGGGACGGATCAGAGGCCGCAGAAAAATGACTGTAATGTGGGATAGGTACTACAGCGTGCATAAAATATTGTACGTGTTCATTGCAGTCTTTGGAACTCCTGGTGAGTGAGCAGAGTAATTAATGTTCAGTATTTCTGTGTGTTAACCGGTGTGAACCTGTTTGTGCTCATTTTATAAGCTTCCAACTTTATGATCATTTTCCTGATATACTTCAGCGATATCGATTCCGTCAATTTAATATTCCTATTTTTCGTATTTAATGGCAAGTTGAACTGATTCCCTGTCATTCCTCTAACTCATGGGATTGAAGGTATGACTGGGATGAGTTTAAATTGTAAAGTGTACTGTTTCTGGAAAAAAAACCCTGCGCCTGTGTTTCGCATCTCCCTATGGATCCAAACACTTGTTCAATAATTGGGTCTGATCATTTGAATCAGTGTCTGCTGCCGTGTGTTAATGAATTTAACTCAGCTGTGGAAGTAAACCATTGACCGGACCCCTCAGCCCCTGGTTGCGAATTTAGTCATGCTTTCCTTCTGAGCCATCGTAAATCGGGACACCGGTTCGTCTTGAAGACGAGTCCCGGCACGAAACGAGAGCTTGTTTGATTCTATGAATGCCGCCGGACTTGCTGTATTTCTTCAGTATTTTGTGTGTGCTGCTCCACTCTGTATCCCTTCTCGGCCACAACAGACACTGAGTTTCCAGTTTCCCTGTCAGTTACGGTTTAGTTATTGAAACCTGCCGTCAGCGACAGCAGTCAGGATGAGCGCCGATCGTTGTTGTTCATGCAAGTCGTTTTTATCGCCGAGATTGCCCACGCATGTTCCGATTTCCACACTGAAGTAGGCAGGTCAGAGGCACTGTGACCAGTGTCTGATGTTAGATCAACAGCTGGTAACTGACTGCAGCACTCCTGATCTTCACTTGAATCCAGACCGTCTGTTTTGTTTTCCCTGAGAATGTGTTCAATAATGCTCCCCACTTCTCTCTCTCTCTCTCTCTCTCTCTCACTCTCCCCCACTATCTCTCTCACTATTTCACCTTTTTCTCTCCACAGCGAATTTTCTGGCGATAGTGATCCTGTCCCGAGGAAAGTGCGGCCTCTCTACCTGCACCACTCGCTACCTGGTGGCCATGGCAGCGGCCGATCTACTGACCATTGTCGCCGGGGTCATTTTATATCGAATCAATGTGTATTATTTCCCGAGGAGTTTTCTGAGCATCACCCCTGTGTGCAGTGTCATCGATCTCCTGAAATTCACAGCCACAGACTGTTCTGTCTGGTTCACCGTCACTTTCACCTTTGATCGGTTTGTCGCCATTTGCTGTCCGAAGCTGAAAATAAAATATTGCACCGGGAAAACTGCAGCTGTAGTTCTAACAACAACTGGTGTCCTGTTCTGTCTGAAAAACGTTCCCCGATCCTTCACATGGGAACCCCGGATTATCATCGACAATGTACCATGGTTCTGTAAACTAATGGACAATTATTTTACTGACCCCGGGTGGGTAGGATATGACTGGCTCGATACGGTTTTAACTCCGTTCCTCCCTTTCACTGGGATCCTGCTGCTCAACGCTCTGACAGTCAGGCACATTTTAGTGGCCAGTCGAGTCCGAAAAGGGCTGAGGGGTCAGAGCAAGGGGGAGAACCGCAGTGACCCGGAGATGGAGAGCAGGAGGAGGTCTGTGGTTTTACTCTTCACCCTGTCCGGCAGTTTCATCCTCCTGTGGATGACGCACGTTGTAAATTTCATATATTATCAGGTCTCAGGAAAAGGATTCGATTTCAATGATTCTGTACGGATCTGTCGCTACGTCGGATATTTCCTGAGGGACTTCAGCTGCTGCACGAATACACTCATTTACGGGGTAACTCAGTCGAAATTCAGGGAACAGGTGATCAGCGCGGCTAAGTATCCGGTTACCTCGGTGCTTGGGTTCATTATTAAATCCGCGTCCTGAGCACAAGCCGGAGGCGACCGCAATGTCTCCAGTCCCGGCACCAGGTCGTCAAATTCACCGCCTGATTTCCCAAATGATATTTCAGGGCAATACTCTCTACTGGAGACTCAGTATCTGATTGGCCCTGCCAGACGTCAGTCAGAGAACTACTCCTGGATGCCGTACACCCATTGGTCTTTAGATTTTTCCATCTATTCCAATTCCTGTCCTCCTATCACACATTCCGATATTTCCAGAGATGGGGTGGGGGGAGCTTGTAGGTGGGGCTGGGCTCTATTCTGATTATGGCTTGCTCATCCAATGTCAAACACACCAGTCTCCGCCTTCCTCTTGAATGACTTGCTAACATGAAATAATAGAGCGGTTTTCAGAAGAATGGCGTTTACACTCCAATTAATGGCGCATTCACGCCATTAACTGGAATGAAGTATGATGTGGAGAACTTGAAAGTACAGCTCTTTTTCTAATAAAACTAAATTAGCAACAAACGTTCCATATTGTACGTAATTGAACACAACACTGTGAATTAAATTAAACTGCATCCCACAACTGAAGAAAGTTTTTTAATGAAAGCCATCAACCTTGAAAGATTGTAATGAAGCCTGCTTTTGATGTTTCACCTGATGAGTTTCACCCTGAAATAATGTGTTCAACTCTTTCACAATGACCAAACCTACCTGTCGCAGAATGATGTGTTCCAACGCGATATAAGGAATAGTTAAGCCGAGTCAATATAATTCCTTCCCTTCTTTACCATGGTTTGGACTGTGAAATCCGCATTCCGGTTAACGGTCCGGTCCATTTTCCTTATTACGGGTTTTCCGGTTTCCTCCAGTTTCTGTTGAGGCAGCTGATTCTCGTTTGGGCTGGGTTCAGCATACAGTCCCTGGCTGCTGGATGGTTCCTGTCCAAGCCCCCTGTCTGTATCCCTTCCCTTCGCCTTCCTCCTGGAGCCTTGCCTCGCCTGGAGCCTTGCCTTCACCGTTGTCAATTCTACCACCGGAGCAAGATAAGGAACGGTTTTTGGTTGTTATGAACTGTCTCTGTGTCCACGCTTTCGCTAGGTAGGTGCGACCGTTTGCCGCTATCTCGTGTTGGGAAATGTTTGTATCCGCGCCTTCGCGAGGTAGGTCCGGCCGTCTGCCGCCACCTTGTGTTCAGAACCGTCTCGTCGTATTCTGCATTCTGCGCAATGAGTTCCGGCCCTACGTCCTGTACTCGGGGGGGGGGGGGGGGCGGTGTTGCAGTTCTGTCTTCTGTCTATCAGCCCCGGCCCTACGTCCTGTTTCCAAGGAGGGTACCGGCTCTGTGTTCCATGTTCCTGTCCCTTCCTCGACAAAGTCAAGTCTTCGGGGTCTCGTCCAGTCCCAGCCGCGTCCACCAACCTTGTCCTGTCCAAGCCACGGTGGTGTGTTCTCGTCTTGTCCATGTGTCACTCCCAGCCCAGGAGCACCTTCCCGGCCAGGTACTGGGGTTCCCTTGTCCTGTCCAGGAGTCTCACGTCCAGTCCAGTTGCCTGTCCTCGTCCTGTTGCCACGTCTTGTTCTTGCCTAGTTGTGGAGTCCAAGCCCGAGTTAAGACCGTGTAAATTCGAATTTATTAACACCTGACAATATTTAATGATCCTTTACCTGTATCAATTGTTTTACTGATATGGTGCTTCCATGCAGTTTATAATCCATCAACATGCCTGGCAATCTTGCCACTGACACAGCTTCAAGAGTTTGACTATATAATTTCAAATCAACTACTGGTCTATTAATCCGATGTTCTAAGGCACATAACTTGTGTATTAGCATCTGAAACCTTAAATTCTCATATATTTGGCTTTTGTTCAAACTTATTGCTAATGGCATTCAATATACAGTGCAATTGAAGTTTCTACCACTCATACATAAAGCTCAATAATCTGCATATTGTTATTTACACAACCCGATGCCGATCTCAGAGCAAATATCCTTAATCATAGTATTAAATCATAAGGATTTACAAATGCTGCCTTGCGGGATCCTGTTCTGCATTGTGGGGTCCCAATCTCTATCTCAAAGAAATCCGAATGCATCTTGCTCACCCGTAACAATTCAGGCCATCCAGAAACATTTATGCAATCTCACCATCAATCGTCATTTCCATGATTTAATCAAAAGTTCTTACTTTTATGAACATCATACGCCTTTTTTATATAAATAATGCTGCTATTTCAACCTCTTAATTAAACTGTGCTTTCCTGGTATTATGTTCCAAACCTAAAGCTGAATGCAATGTCATTTTACTCTCCAGAAATCGACTCTGATAAAACGATATAATTTATCCAAAACATATTTCGAATGCTCCGTTACAAGGTGTTCCAGAAGATTACAAAAATGAAATGTTAATGATATAGGGCTACAATTAGAAGGATCAGGCAAAGAGCTCCTAGGATTTAGAATAGTCACTTCTAATGCCATTTCCATGAGGCAGGATGATGGCTTCACCTGCAAAATATTATCTCAATGAGCCATCAGTCAGCTGTCCAATCACACAACGACATGCACACCCCTTTCCTGGAGATATTTGACCTGCATTAATAATAATTCATCCACAAACAAGAGAAAATCTGCAGCTGCTGGAAATCCAAGTCAACACACACACACAAAATGCTGGAGGAACACAACAGGCCAATTTTCTTTATCCCTCCAATTCTACTGAAGTATCCCAGCAAAAAACAGCGATTGTACACTTTTCTATAGATGCTGCTTCGCCTGATAAATTCCTCTAGCATTTCGTATGTGCTGCCTGCATTAATAATAGTTTCTTAAGTTCACATTATTTCCCAACTGTATATTCATTATTCATAGTGGTCACCAACCTTTTTAAGCCCAAGATCCCCTACCTCGGCCTCAGTAAAAGGCAAGATCGACCCCAGATCAAATAATTACACGCATGCGCACCGGGGCAGAAAAGACAGGGAGTAGAAATAATGTGACACCGGGGGGGGGGGGGGGGGCACCTTTTTCTTTTTGAACCACGGACTGGTTTATTATTGACAATATTCTGGCGGACCGGCCGACGGGGGGATGGATGTTGTTAAACGCGACGGTAATGCAGCGATACCAGAAGCAGGTTCTTTATGTCCAGGCAGCGATTTAAACAGAGAGAGGAGAAATGGGCTAAAAATTCTGTATCTGAATGCACGAAGTGTCAGAAATAAGGCAGATGAGGTTGAATCTCAGGTGCGAATGGGTAACTATAATGTTGATGGGATAACGGAGACGTGGCTGCAGGGAGTTCAGACCTGGGAAATTAATATACAATGGCATACCTGCTATCGTAGGGACAGGAATGTGGGCAGAGGGTGTTGGGTGGCCCTGTTGGTGAGGAATGAGATTCAGTCCTTTGCAAGGGGGTACATAGGAACAGGAAAAGTAGAGTCTGTGTGGATAGAACTGAGGAACAGTAAGGGCAAAAATATCCTGATGGATGTTGTCTACAGGCCATCAAACAGTAGCATGGATATTGGGTGCAAGTTGTCTTGGGAGTTAACATTGGCATGTGGCAAAGGTAATGTCGCAGTAGTTATGGGGGACTTCAACGTGCAGGTGAACTGGGAGAATCAGGTTGGTGCTGACCCCCAGGATACAGAGTGTGTAGAGTGCCCACGGGATGCATTCTTGGAACAGCTTGTCCGAGAGTAGACCAGGGACAAGGCTATTCTGGATGTAGTGTTGTGTAATGAACAGGATTTGATAAGCGATCTTGAAGTAAAGGAGCCATTAGGAGGTAGTGACCATAATGTGATGTTTTTATCTGCTATTTGAGAAGGAGAAGGGCAGATCGGAGGTGTCAGTGTTGCAGTTGAACAAAGGAGAACATGGAGCCATGAGGGAGGAGCTGCTCGAAGTTAAATGGACGGATATCCTTGCAGAAAAGACAGTAGAACAACAATTGCAGGTATTCTTGGGAATAATGCACAAGCTGTAACATCAGTTCATCCGCCTAAGAAGGAATGATTCAAAGAGGGGAACTGAGCCACAGTGGTTGACAAAGGAAGTCGGAGATTCCATAGCATTAAACAAAAAGAAGTATTACAGAGCTAAGGTGAGTGGGAAGACAGATGATTAAGAAGTTTTTAAGGAACAACAGAACTTAACTAAAAAGGCAATACGAGGAGAAAGAATGAGGTAGGAACGCAAGCTATCCAAGAATACAAAGGAGGATAGCAAAGTCTTTTTAGGTATGTGAAGGGAAAAAAGCTAGTTAAGAACAATGTTGGGCCCTTGAAGAATGAAATGGGTGAAATTGTTATGGGAAACAGAAAAATGGCAGAAGAATTTAATAAGTACTTTTGATCTGTCTTCACTAGGGAAGACACAAGCAATCTCCCAAATGTATGGATGGGCCAAGGACATAGGGTAACAGAGGAAATGAAACAGATTGACTTTGGGAAGCAAACGGTGATGAGTAGACTGATGGCTCTGAAGGCTAACGAATCCCCAAGTCCTGATGGTCTGCATCCTAGGGTACTAAAAGAGGTGGCTCTGGAAATTACGGATGCATTGGTAATCATTTTCCAATGTTCCTTAGATTCAGGATCAGTTCCTGAGGTTTAGAGAATGGCTAATGTTATCCCACTTTTTTAAGAAAGGAGGGAGGGAAGAAACAGAGAACTATCGTCCTGTCAGCCTAACATCAGTAGTGGGGAATATGCTAGAGTCCATTATTAAAGATGATGTAGTGACATATCTAGCTAGCAGTGATAGGATTGGGCCGAATCAGCATGGATTTACCTCATGAAAAAGCCACCTCTTTTTTCGAGGATGTAACCAGGAAGTTATACAAGGAAGATCCAGTGGATGTAGTGTACCTCGATTTTCAGAAGGCATTTGATAAGGTCCCACATAGGAGATTGGTGGGTAAATCAGAGCTTATGGCATTGGGGGGAAGATGTTGACATGGATAGAAAACTGTTTGCCAGATAGAAAGCAAAGGGTAGCGGTGAAAGTGTGTTTCTCGGAATGGCAGGTGGTGACTAGTAGGGTGACACAGGGCTCGGTATTGCGACCACAGCTGTTTACGATTAACGTCAACGATTTAGATGAAAACATTTAGAGGAGCATCAGCAAGTTTGCTGATGATACTAAGCTGGGTGGCACTGTGACATGTGATAAGGACGTTAGGAGAATTCAGGGTGACTTGAATAGGCTGGGTGAGTGGGCAGATACTTGGCAGATGACGTTTAATGTGACTGAGTGTGAGGTTATCCACTTTGGGAGTAAGAACAAGAGGGCAGATTATTATCTGAACGGTGTAGAGTTGGGTAAGGGAGAAATACAAAGAGATCTCGGAGTCCTTGTTCGTCAGTCACTGAAGGTGAATGAGCAAGTACAGCAGGCAGTGAAGAAGGCTAATGGAATATTGGCCTTTATTACATAGGGAATTGAGTACAACAGCAAGGAAAACCTTTTGCATTTGTACAGGGCCCTGGTGAGACCACACCTGGAGTACTGTGTACAGTTTTGGTCTCCAGGGTTAGGGAAGGACAGCCTGGCTGTAGAGGAAGTGCAGCGTAGATTCACAAGGTTAATTCCTGGGATGTCAGGACTGACCTACGCAGAGAGGTTAGAGAAACTGGGCTTGTATACGCTGGAATTAAGGAAATTGAGAGGGGATCTGATTGCAAAACATAAGATTATTAAGAGATTGGACAAGATAGAGACAGGAAATATGTTCCAGATGCTGGGAGAGTCCAGTACCAGAGGACATGGTTTAAGAATACGGGGTAGGTCATTTAGGACAGAGTTAAGGGAAAACTTCTTCTCCCAGAGAGTTGTGGGGCTGGTGAATGCACTGCCTCATAAGGCAGTGGAGGCCAATTCTCTGGATGCTTTCAAGAAGGAGCTAGATAGGTGTATTATGGATAGGGGAATCAAGGGATATGGGGACAAGGCGGGAACCGGGTATTGATAGTAGATGATCAGCCATGATCTCAGAATGACGGTGCAGGTTCGAAGAGACGAATGATCTACTTCTGCACCTATTGTATATTGTCTATTGCGCAATTTAGTTTCAGCAGGCTCTCGGCACTTACCTGCTGTCCCGCTTGCTCACGTTTATTTCCGCTGAATAAGCTCACCGGGTTTTTCCTTAAGTGCAGGGTGCTTGGACTTAGGGTACCAAAGCCGTTTTGAGGGCTTCACTGCCTCATTAGGCAGCCTCCGGGTATTTCACCTTGCACCCAAGGCTGAAGGGTAGCTCACTTCATAATCAGCATCCACAAGGGTGGGTTAAGGAACGGCAATCTTTTCCATCACCTCAGCCAAGGATGAGACAATGGAGGAGAGAAACAGATACATTGGTCAGCAAATGTTCTGGGAATGAACCGGGAGACAGAGCAGATGAATTTCGAGGATGTATCTGGTAATCAGATAAGGACAGAAATTGCTGCTGATGATTTTACTTAAAGGTATTCGGAAATGATTGAATTTGGAATACTACCGGTAAGTGTCATAATGGTCAAATGCTCGACTGAAGCTGATATGTTCTCCAGTAATGTGTATTATTTCCCAATTGTGTATTCATTATTCGTCTGGACTGATGCAAGTGTAGTGGTAGTTATCAGTGTCATTCCTCTGTCACTCAGTTAGCCACGCCCACATAGGAGGAGTTCACACACCGGACAAGCAGGTTTGTCAATAAAGATCTGTTGAGTATCCTGCATGCGGATGTCCTGGTGTGCTCTGCACTGTCCCTCAATAACACACAACATGGTGTCAGAAATGGTTCAGCAATGCAAAATCAATGCGTTGAAGAACTGACCTCCAGTGAACAAGGATGATGGAGGTATGCAAAGTATGAGTGGTTTAGATACGGTAAATGCAAGCAGGCTTTTTCAATTGAGATTAGGTGGGACAGAAACCTAAGGTCTGGGTTACGAGTGAAAGACAAAATCTTTCACCAGAACGTCGGGGGGGGGGGGGGGTGGGGGGTTCTTCTTCACTCAGAGAACCGTGAGAATCTGGGAAGAGCTGCCAGCAGCAGTGGTTCGTACGAGCTCCATTTCAATGTTTGAGCAAAGTTTGGACAGGTAGAGAGGTCTATGGTCCGGAGCAGGTCGGTGAGATTGTGCAGTTTATATGGTTTTGGCTTGGACTAGATTGGGTAGAAGGACCAGTTTTTCTGCTGTACTTTTCAAAGGCTCTGTAACTTCAATTGGATCTTCAAACACACTTCCTTTAGAACAGCTTTTATAATCCCTTGTATTGTTTTTCTTTTCACTAACTGTTTTCCACAATCTGTCCCCCAGAGTCCCTGCCACTCCGCCCAATGCCCCAGTTGGAGCAGGAGTTGGATGCCCTGAAGATCATTTAGGAGGCTGAAAATATTATAGACGAGCCTTTTGAAGAGGCGGATTCAGACAGTGGGTGGGAGACCACCAGGAGAGGTGAAGAGTTTAAGAAGTCAGTTCAGTATTCCCCTCAGCAACAAATATACCCCTCTCGATATTGCTGGTGG
Organism: Hypanus sabinus; assembly: GCF_030144855.1. Lineage (NCBI taxonomy): Eukaryota > Metazoa > Chordata > Chondrichthyes > Myliobatiformes > Dasyatidae > Hypanus > Hypanus sabinus. Next base: position 90,898 of record NW_026779251.1, read on the forward strand.
GGAATGACCAATCAGCTGACAGCAGCAGCAGCCAGGCTGGTGGCAATGCGGCCGGCTCTGAGCCTGACACGGAAGGGTGAAGGTGGCAGTGCAGTAGTTATAGGGGACACGGTAGTTCGGGAGAAAGAAAGGAAATTCTGAAAGTAACCAGGATGGTGTGCTGCCGCCCGAGTGCTGGGATCCAGGATGGATAAAAGCAGCGGCAGGATAAGCAGCAAAATGGCTTCTTCCCCTAGGCCATCCGATCCGAAATGGAATTTGAAGCTTTGGAAACTGCCTCACTTTTTTTAGTACAGTATTTCTGTTTATGCACATTTTTAATATTCTGTTAAAGAATCGTAATTAATTTACATGTTCATCTATTATTAAGCTTTATTTTATTTATTATTTTTCTCTCTGCTAGATTATACATTGCATTGAACAACTACTGCAAAATTAAAAAAAAATCAGTCACATGCCGTTGATAATAATCCTGAGAACGCTCTAGCATTTATTCACGGGAGATCAGTTCTTCAAAGGTTGTTCGGGGTATTAACTATGTCTGGCATCTGATTCGATGAATTGACAAAGAACTGTGGGACGTGACTCATTCATCCATCTCATCCCAGCTGCAGACACACCAGTGAGTTCACACTGGGGAGAGGCCGTCCACCTGCTCTGACTGTGGGAGGTGATTCACTCGGTTATCTAACCTGCTGAAACACCAGTTAGTTCACATTGGTGAATACCCAATCCACCTGCTCTGACTGTGGGAGGGGATTCACTCGGTTATCTAACCTGCTGAAACACCAGTTAGTTCACACTGGTGAATGCCCATTCACGCGCTCTGACTGTGGGAAGGGATTCACTCGGTAATCTCACCAGCTGAAACAGCAGAACGTTCACGCTCGTGAATGCCCGTGTTCCTGCTCGCATTGCGGGAAGGGATTCACTCGTTCATCTAAACTATTGGTACACCAGGCAGATCACATTGGCGAAAGGCCATACACTTGCTCAGATTCTGGGAAGAAATTCACTCGATTATCCAACCTACAGACACACCAGCGAGTTCATGCTTGCAGAGAAAGAAAGATGCATACGTTTCAATATTTTCAAGTTCTCTGGTCTCGATCATCTTATTTTCATTATGGATGTTCCTATACACATCCATACCCCACCAAGAAGGCCTCAAAGCTCTCCATTTCTGTCTGGACACGAGTTACCCTCCACCTCGCGGAATTCGTCCGCACTGTCAATTATTTTTCCATGGCTCCTCTCACTTCCTCAAACAAAATGTGTATCCACGGGTACTGATATGGGGTCCCAGCAATGCCGGCCTGTATGTCAGCTATGCAGATTAGTCAGTATTTCAAGCCTAAATTGATGTCACTTCCCCATTTTTCCTATGCTAAATTGATGACTGTATTGATTGCAAACTAGTCACCTTCATCAACTTTACCTCGAACTTTCAACCTACCTTTAAGTTTACCTGGTCCAACTCTGAAACATCCCTCCCCTTTCTCAGTCTCTCTGTGTCTGTCTCTGACGACGGTTTATCCAATGATGTCTATTACAAACCCATTGGCTCTCACAGCTACCTGGACTAAACCTCTTACTGTTCTGCTACTTGTAAAATCACCATCCTCTTCTCTCAATTCCTCAGTCTCTGCCACATCTGCTGTTAGAATCAGACTTTCCATTTCAGAATAAAGATGCCTTTCTTGAAAGAAAGGGTCTTCTCTTCCTCTTCATCAACGCTGCCCTCAGCTGCATCTCTTCCAGGTCACGCACGTCTGCTCTCATCCGATTCTCCCGCCAGCCCACCATGGATAGGGTTATATACGTATACATTAATCCTGCTGGAGGGTCTCGGCCTGAAACCTCTGCTGTATTCTTCCATAGATGCTGCCACGCCTGCTGAGTTCCTCTAGAATTTTGTGTGTGTTGAAATAAGTTGCAAGATTTGACTAATTAAGAGCATGTTGTAAAAACTCCCTCATCAACTGTTGAGAAATCGCACCTCTTCGGCCGTGGATGGTCTGGGGCCACATCGCCCTTCTGTGAGACATCTCCCCGATGTGCCATGGATGTGATCAGTCGGTCCGCCACCCCTGTGAGAAGACCCACTGACGGTGGAAGTGTTGGGAGCACCACCCTCCCTTGTGAGATACATCCCTCATTGAACATGGATGGACTGAATCCACAACCATCTCCTGTGAGAAACCTCCCCCATTGAAACTGGATGGACTGAATCCACAAACATCTCCTGTGAGAATCCTCCCCCATTGAACCTGGATGGACTGAATCCACCACCATCTCCTGTGAGAAACCTCCCCCATTGAGCCTGGATGGACTGAATCCACGAACATCTCCTGTGAGAAACCTCCTCCATTGAACCCGGATGGACTGAATCCACAACCATCTCCTGTGGGAAACCTCCCACATTGAACCTGGATGGACTGAATCCACAACCATCTCCTGTGGGAAACCTCCCCCATTGAACCTGGATGGACTGAATCCACAACCATCTCCTGTGGGAAACCTCCCCCATTGAACCCGGATGGACTGAATCCACAACCATCTCCTGTGGGAAACCTCCCCCATTGAACCCGGATGGACTGAATCTACAGCCATCTCCTGTGAGAAACCTCCGCCACTGACCGTACACCGGTACTGACCATCACCTTCCCCTCCACATCGGACATCCAGTGGAGAAATGGGAACATTCAGGTAGAGATTGAGTGGGAACAGGTATCACATCGGTACTGCTGTGGACCAGAACATTCTGTCCCACCGTCCCAGGCTGGTAGCTGGAACTTAGCCAGTCCTCCTGCTGAGTCACTCAGCTCCATCTTTCAGCACTGTGTCTCTGAGCACACCCCAACCACATGTCCTGGGCCCAGACAGTGATGGTGAAATAATACATAAATGATGGAAAAATCAGCAGCCATGAGACCTGGGAGAGACTGTGATGGGATCTCAATCTGGGAATATTGAAATTGTCTCTTGATTCAGTAACTGTGATGGAGAAAAATCCAGGATGCAGCTGATTTAAAATGTTTCCCCAGTTTGAACTCGGTTGTGCGCAACAAGGTTGGATGACCGAGTGAATCAATTCCCAAATTCAGAACAGGTGAACAGCCTCTCCCCAGTGTGAACTGACTGGTTTTTCAGTAGGTGGGATGCTTGAATGACTGATTTCCGACAAACAGAATAGGTGAACAGCCTCTCCCTAGTGTGAACTGACTGGTTTTTCAGTAGGTGGGATGCTTGAATGACTGATTTCCGACAAACAGAATAGGTGAACAGCCTCTCCCTAGTGTGAACTGACTGGTTTTTCAGTAGGTGGGATGCTTGAATGACTGATTTCCGACAAACAGAATAGGTGAACAGCCTCTCCCTAGTGTGAACTGACTGGTTTTTCAGTAGGTGGGATGCTTGAATGACTGATTTCCGACAAACAGAATAGGTGAACAGCCTCTCCCTAGTGTGAACTGACTGGTTTTTCAGTAGGTGGGATGCTTGAATGACTGATTTCCGACAAACAGAATAGGTGAACAGCCTCTCCCCAGTGTGAACTGACTGGTTTTTCAGTAGGTGGGATGTTTGAATGACTACTTTCTGACAAACAGAACAGGTGAGTGGCCTCTCTCCAGCTTCCTCAGACTGAATAAGTGTCTGTATCCCTTCCTACAGTTTGAGCATGTTAACGGCTTCTCCCCAGTGTGGACTCGATGATGTTCCTTCGGACGAGATGAAAGAACAAAGTCCACCCAGAAATACATTGGGACAGTCAAACTCAGTGAGAAGCAAGACATGAGTTAAGGTTTCAGCAAAATCTACTCATTGCAAAGGGCAAATTAAGTTTCCTTAGCAACAGGATGATATCTATTCTGAAACATTAATTGTGTCACCAGTGTTTAAGAATATTTTGGTTTTGTCGCAGACGATTGCGAAAGAGAAGGATGCAATCGCGGGGAGCATGGTAGTGTCACAGTTAACTTCACATTCACAGCTCCAGTGATCGGAAGTCTGGGTTACAATTCATGCCGCTGTTCTCCCCGTGAGAACATGGGTTTCCTCTGGATGACCCGGTTTCCTACCACTTTCCAAAAGAGGTTCAGGTTAGTAACTGTGGGCATGTTATGTTGGTGTTGGAAACATGGCAGCACTGGTTCGGTGCCCGCAGCTCATCTACAGGCTGTGTCGGTCATTGACTCAAACAACGCGTTTCACTGTCAATCAATATTCCAATGTACTCGTGACAAATAAAGCTCAGCTCCCTTTCATCATTTCTGTTACTGCATTTATTCTCTTTTTTTTAGCATTAGTTCAGAGTAAGTTTACTGCGCTATTGAATGGAATAGGCAGATTGTCTTATCGGGAATGCTGGACAATCTCGACTTGCATCTTTCGGATTTAGAAGAGCAAGAGCAGATGACAGAGTAAATGTGGAAATGACATTGTAGTTCATAACTCTGGTTGCTGTATGAAGGTTATTCATTTGAAATTAATTAGACAATGTTTTTTCCCTTTCAGAAAGTTGTTAGTCCTTGGAACTTCCTTCATTTAAGGATGTTCGAAACAGTTTCTTCTTAATTTTAAGCCAAAATTACATTCTTAATAAACAACAGAGCGATTTAGAATGGGAAATCCTGGTTACATCTGGACCACCGTTAACATTAATAACTGGCAGAGAAGACCCAAGTATCTTACTCCTGCTTCTAATTTGCCTTTATGCTTGTATGTTATCAGGCAGTGGAGAACTAAGCAGGAACCGAAAGCAGTTGTTTATTAAACAGAAACAATGCAGTGAGATAAAAATGCATCTCGTCACAATTTAATTAAACGCTAGGGAATAGATCTGAAAACATCCGGTGAAAGCTGTAAATGATAGAAGTTGTTCATTCTTTTAAGCCTTTAAAAACTATGAACATATAATTTTATTGGGATAAGAAGAGTAAAGCTAAATTGATGCTTGAAGGGCATGGTTAATTATAGAAAGCATTGCTGTGAACTGACTGGTGTGCCAGTCGGTCAAATGTTCCAATGAATTGATCCCACAAACGGAACAGGTGAACAATCTCTCTCCAGTGTGAACTTTATGATGCCTCTGTAAACACGATTACCAAGTAAACTCCTTCCTGAATTCTGAGCAGGTGGATGATCTCTCCACATTGTGAACTCGGTAGTGCTTCACAAAGTTGTATGTCGGACACAGTGAATCCCTCTTACAATCAATGCAGTTGAAGAACAAAATGCTGCTGTGTTCTCAGCACCTCAGTTCCAGTGGATTTCACTGAGTTACAACATCTCAGACGCAAAGCTCGTTTCCAGCTGGAATGAGCTACTTCTTCATCTCCAAGGATCAACTGCTGATATATTGGTGTCATCACAAAGGAAGTATCTAGTCAGAGACATTAAAACTGACGTGTTGCTGTGTTTCGGATTCCCGTTCACAAATTATTTGTCACTTGTAACCTGTAGAAAGATTTACAACAGATATCAATGGGTGAAGGTCAGCATTACAGTCTCCATAGTGAGCTCTGACATCTCACCGTTGTAGTGAATTTGTACCCATGTTGGAAAAACAACGTGATCTTTGTGTTGTTCGTGTGGGTGGCAGCGTGATGAGGACCGGAGTGATTGTGCTGAGGATGAGGTAGTTGGTTCACAAATATGGGCAATGTTCAGTGAGATTCCTAGCGACAGAAGCAGATGACAGGGTAACATTGCAATCAACAGGATGAGTTGACAACATGAAACGTGGACAGAATTGGGAAAGGTGTTATATTTGAATACACACAGTATACGGAGTAAGGCTGATGAACTTGTAGCACAGTAACAGATTGGTAGGTATCAACCATGGCTGAAAGAAGATAATAGCTGCGAACTCAATGTCCAAGGACACTCATTGCATTGAAAGGACAGGCAGGAATGCTGAGAGAGTGGCCTGGCTCAATCGGTAAAAAATGAAATTTAATCATCAGACAGTCGTGACAATGGGGCAGAAGGTGCTGAATCATCGTGGAGAGAGATGAGACACTCCAAGGGTAAAAAAGACCCTAATGGGAGGAATGTACAGAACACCAAACAGTAGTAAGGATGTTTTCTACAAGTTCTAATGGGAAGTAGAAAATGCATGTCAAAAGGGCAAAGTTACAATAGTCGATGCAGGCAGATTGGGAAAGGGGGGATTTTCTAGAATGCCCTCAAGATGGCTCATTGAGGCTAAGCCCACGAGAGGTATCCTGCAATGAACTCTGGAATTGATTAGAGAGCTTAATGTAAGAAAAAATCCTTAGGGTAAAATGTGATTGAATTCACCCTCAAATTTGAGAAGGAGTAGGTAAAATCAGATGTATCAGTATTATAGTCATGTAAACGGAATGACAGAGGCATGAGAGAGTATTTGGTCAGAATGCATTGGAAAAGAACACTGGCAGGGAGGATGACAGAGCAACAATGGCTGGAATCTCTGGAAGCATTTGCAGAGGCACAGGATATAAACACATCAAAGAAGAACTATTCTCATTGCTAGATAACAACAACCATGGTTGTTAAGGGAATTCAAGAGCCAACCATGAAAGCAAAAGGGAGGGTATACAATAGAGTGGAAAATTAGTGATTTGGGAAAATATTAAACAACAACCAACGAAGGCAACTAAAAAATCATTAAAGAAGTAAACATGGAATATGATTTTAAACTAGACAATAATATCAAGAGGATACCAAAGTTTCTTCAGATACATAAAGTGTGAAAGAGAGCTGAGAGGGGATATCAGACTGCTGGAGAATGATGCTGGAGAGTTAGTAATGGGGAACATGAAATGTCAACTGAATTGAAAAAGTATTTTGCATCATTCTTCACTGTGGAAGACACTAACAGAACTGGTGGAAGTTGCTGGTGTCAACGATCATGAAGTGTGTAAAGTAACCATCAGTAGGGAGAAAGTTCTTGGAATACTGACAGGGAGTCAGTTGTTGTACACCCCAGGGTTCTGAAATATGTGTCTGACGAGATTTGGAGACATTTGTAATCATCTTTCAAAAATTGCTAGATTCTGGAATGGTTCCCGAAGACTGGAATCCAGAGATCGTTTTCGTTTTACTGTGGGCAAACTCAGTAAATCAAAAATCCACAGCAGAATCCTTAAAAGATTTGAGCCCAGCAGGACGGACAAAAGAAAGAGGAAACAGCATGCAAAAAACCAACAAACCATGCAAATGCAAAATAAAAAAAGATCTAATAAAATAAATAAATAAATAGATAAATAAGATAAATGAATGAATGAATGAATGAATGAATGAATGAATGAATGAATGAATAAATAAATAAATAAATAAATGATATTAATAACGTGAGTTGAAGAGACTCGAATGTCATTCCAAAGGTTTGAGGTTGGTGACCCTCTCCACCTTTGATCCCCGATGAGGACTGGCTCATGGACCTCCTGTTCCGCCCTCTGGGGTTAATAATCAGCTCCTTGCTCTTGCTGACATTGAGTGAGAGTGTGTTATAAGACCAGAAGTTACAGGAGCATAATTAGGCCATTTGTCTCATGGAATCCGCACCGAAATTTCATCACGGCTGATTCATTAACCCTCTCAGCTCCAATCTCCTGCCTTCTCCCCGTATCCCGTCATGCCCTGACCATTCAAGGATCTATCAACCTCTTCCTTAAAATATTAATAATGACGGCATCCACAGCTGGCTGTAGCAAAGAAATCCACAGATTCACTCATCCCTGGCTTAAGAAATTCTTCCTCATCGCCATTCCAAAAGGACACTCCCACATCCTTTGCACAGGCATCCAACATTGGATAATTTTCAATTAGGTCACCCTCATTCTTCTGAATTCCAGTGAATCCCGGCCCAGAGCCGTCAGAAGCCCTTGAAATGACAAGCTGTCAAATCCCGGAATCATTTTCGTGACCTTCATTTGAATTCTCTCCAGTTTCAGCACATCCTCTTTAAGATAAAGGACTCAAAATGCTCGCATTCCTCCAAGTAAGGCCTCACCAGTGAGTTATAAAACCTCAAAATTGCATCCTTGCTTTTATATTCTAGTTCTCTTGAAATTAAATGCTGACATTACATTTGCCTTCCCCACGGTTGACTCAGACTACAAGTTGGCTTTGGGGATCCTGCTTAATTATTCCCAAATCCCTTTAATTCTCAAATGGTTGTGCCTTCTCTCCATTTGAGGAAAATATCTACCCTTTCATTTTTTCTACCAAGGTCATGACCATACATATCCTGCCATTGCATTTCACCTGTCACATCTTTGCCCATTCTCTTAATCTGTCTAAGTACTTTTGTGGCATCTCTACTTCCTCAAAGCTATCTATCCGTGCACCTATTTTCGTATTGGCTGCAAACATTGCTCAAAAAATTCAATTCATCTAAATTATTGACATAACATAAATCCCTGTGGAACATCACTAGTCACCAGTAAACAAGCAGTAAAGTTTCCGTTTATTCCCACTGTTTGCCTCTTACCAATCAGCCACTGCTTTATCGATGCCAGCATATTCCCTGTAGTACCATCGGCTAAGTAGCCGCTTCTGTGGCACCTTGTCAAAGGTCTTCAGAAAATCCAGATACACAGCATCAACCGATTCTCCTTTGCCAATGCTGATTGTTAATTCTTCAAAGAGTTCCAACAGATTTGCCAGATCTAAGATAGTCCCTTGAGACAAAACAAGCAGCTGACTTGTGCACCGGACCAGCAGTCCTCGGTGTTCTTGTAGTCTTGTGATCATATAAAACATATTAAGCAGAGAGCGAAACAGAACTCCTTTCGTTTGCCCCGAGCGGACAAAGCGTCCAAACGTTTTACAACTTCATGATGGCTCCAGGCCTGGACTTGCAGAGTTCAGAAGAATGAAACATATCAAACATTGAAAACACAGAAAACACAGTGGACAGCTGGAGAGGGAGATGTGAAAGTTGTTTGTATGTGCATGTGTGTGTGGTGCATGCGCTTGTATCTCTTTTGTGTCTGTCTGTGCCTGTGTCTGTGTGTGCGTGCGTGTGTTTCTGTCTCTATGTGTCGTCTCTGCGTGCTAGTATGCTTGTGAGTGTCTGTGTTTGAGTCTGTGTGCGTGTTTGTTTCCATTAATGTGTGTCAGTGTGTATGTACTCTATATGTGTCTGAGCGTGCAAGTGTGTGTATCTCAATTTGTGTGTGTGTGTCTGTGTTTTGTGTGAGTCCCAGGGCCTGTGTGCACATTTATGACAATGTGTGCCAGTCTGCGCGAGCATGTGTGTGTGTGTGTGTGTGTGTGTGTGTGTGTGTGTGTGTGTGTCTCACTCTGCCTCTGGATGGATGTCTGTGAGTTCTTGTGCCTTTGCTCACGATTGAACAAATTATTCTGACAGTACATATTCGTAACCACATAGAGACATGATATTCATTTTCTTGCTGGCATCCACAGTAGAACAGAAAAATACAATAGAATCAATAAAAAACTCCACACAAAGACTGACAAACTCATCATTTTGAGACGATGAGTCGCAGAGGCCTGGAAAAAGTGTCCACACGTGTGGGACCTGCTTCCCCAGGGCAGCAGCGAGAAGAGAGCGTGGTCCGAGTGGGTGGGGATGGTTATCATTGATGCTGCTTTCCTGTGGCCGCGCTCCTTGTAGATGTGCTGAATTTCTCTTTGCTGGGCTGGGAGTGACCAACACTTCTTGTAGATCTTTCCGTTCTTGTGAACTGGTTTCTGTCCCGGGCTGTGATGCATCCAGTCAGGATACTGTCTATCATGCATTTACCGAAGTTTGACAAAGTTTTGGACAACAAGCTGAATTTTTGCAACTTCTCAAGCAGTGGAAGCTCTGTGCCTTCTTTGTGACAGCACATACGTGTCAGCTCTCTGAACTGGTTATCCCAAGGCATTTAAAGTCACCGGCCCTGTGGAAGAACATTTGAAATATAAAGTCAGAAGTTGTTAAAGTTCTGAGGCCTTGCGAATTGTTCACAGATATAAACACAAGCTGATTTCCCTGTAACTCAGAGGGTAGAGAGTGGAGAGAGGGGCGAGGGGGGGCAGAGAGGGTTAAAAGAGTTGTGTTCTTTTAAATCTTTGTGACTTTGTCGATATCCTGTATTTTGCCGATTCAGTTGCCAGCCTGCAGAACTAAGATTATTGTACTGACCACATCCCCTCAGTAGGACGATAATACAGCTGTACAGATGAGATAAGTGGAGACGGGTGGGAATGAACGTTTTGAACTGACTCCTCTGTTCTGACAATGTCACACACACTTGTCCGCTGCTGGGTCCAAACACGAGCTGATTTCCCTCTAACTCAGAGCGTGGAGAGTGGGGGAGGGTGAGAGAGAGCTGGGGGAGACATGCAGAGAGAAGGTGAGGGTGGCAGGGAGAGAAGGGGAGGGAGGGTGAAGAGAGGGTTAACAGTTGTGTGCTGTTAAAGCTTTGTGATTGGACAGCCTGGGTTTATCCAGTTCAGTTGCAATTCTGCAGAACTAAGATCACTGTGCTGACCACGACCCCTCAGTAGGGCGATAATACAGCTGTACAGATGAGATAAGTGCAGACGGTTGGGAAAGAACATTCTGAACTCACACCTCTGTTCTGCTAAAGACACACACATTTGTCTGCTACTGGATGCAAACACAAGCTGATTTCCCTCTCACCCAGAATTTCACAAATGTGGAATCTCAGTGCTCTTGTGGTAAAATAAATGATTTTCCACAATGACTGTGTGTTTCCTTTTTTATTGCAGCATCGCACCCGGAGTAACAATTATTGTCTTTTCCTTTACGGTTGTGTCCGGAAAATGGCATCAAAGGCAGGTGCGCTGAGAAACAGACTTGCAGCAGCGTCACAGACACATGGCAAAGCCGCGGTCACAACAACATCAACACACGTTATTCAAACATTTCACAGGAAGGAACTCAAATAGAACAAAAACATTTAGAGCACAGTGGTCAGAGTGTTCACAGTACAACATCGCACTCATAGTGTTCAAAACTGAAGTGTCCAGTTCCAGATAAAATGGTAAACCAGCTTCCTGTCCGTAAAAATGAATGCAACTGATTGTCACAAACAGGAGAAAATCTGCAGATGCTGGAAATCCAAGCAACACACACAGAATGCTGGAGGAACTCACCAGACCAGGCAGTATCTCTGGAAAAGAATATTTCGACGTTTCGGGCCGAGGCCATTCACAAGGCTTGACTTTAGACCATCCAATAGATTTAACACTTCTGATATCAGTCTCACCGGCCTATCATTTCCTGGCTGAGAACAGCAGGTGGTGAATGTGTTGAATCCGTTGCCACAGGTGGATGTGTTGGCAGGTTATGGAGTGCAAATATGGCGGAGGCTGGTAGGTTCTCGATCACTCAGGGCGTGAATTGTACCGGTAGGAGGGCAGAAGAATGGATTCGGGAGGAAAATTGCTCAGCCATGATGAAATGGTGGAGAAACTCGATGGAACGAATGCCCTGATTCTGTTGCTATGTCTTGTGGTCAAAACACAGATTTACCTTCCCCCCACTTTCCGGTTTCTGCAGAGATCGCTCCCTGCATTTTTCCTTTTCCTCTGATGTTCCTAGTGGCACTTATCCCTGAAAGTGAGAGAAATACTACACCTGCCCAATCATCTCCTCCCTTACTCCATTCATCGCCCAAAGAGATTCTTCCAGGTGAGGCAACGCTTCCTCTATTGCATCCGCTGCCCCTGATGCAGCCTTCTCTATATTGGTGAGACCCGGTGTAAATTGGGGGGATCGTTTTGTCTAGCACTTCCTGTTCAGCTGCCAAAAGTGGAACTTCCCTTTGACAAAACAATTTTATTCCCATCCTTATTCCCGTTCCAACATGTCGGTCCATGGTTTCCTCTTATGCCATAATGAAGCCCACCTCCAGCTGAAAAAAAACAACACCTTATATTTTTTTATATATAACCCCCAACCAGATGGCATGAATAGGGATTTCTCCTTCCAGTAAAGTTCATCCTTTCCCCTCCCTTCACCTTTTTCCCCCCACTCTGGCTGTTACCTCTTCTTCCCGCCTGCATATCACTCCACCTTCCCTTTCTACCATGGTCTATCCTCTCCTCTCCAATCAGATCCCTTTCTCTCCAGCCCTTTATCGTTCCCACCTAACAGACATCACGATTCACCTTACATCTATCCTCTTCCTTCTGCCTCGCCTTTTTATTCTGGCTTTTCCCCTTCCATTCCAGTCCTGAAAAAGTGTCTTAGTTTGAAACGTCTGCTGCTGATTTATTTCCATAGACGGCTGCCTAACCCGCTGAGCTCCTCCGGCAATTTCTATGTGTAACGTTCCCACCCGGTGGTGTCCTGCCGGATGGCAGGTCACTACTGGACAACACTTCTACCTGGTGAGTCCGGCAACAAAGACAGGTCTGCTGCAGGCAACTCTCAAACGTGGTGGTGTCCTGCCGCAATGACAGCTCCGCTTGACAGGGTAACTAGTAACACACACAAAATTGCTGAAGGAACTCAGCAGGCTATGCAGCATCTTTGGAAGGGAGCACAGTCGACGTTTCTGACCGGGATCCTTCAGCAGGACTGAGGAATCAGATGAGGAGTCAGGCTTAGAGGTTGTGGGAATGAGAGGAAGAAACACCAAGTGGTAAGTGCAACCGGAAGGAGGGTGTAGGGGTGAAGTAAAGAAAGCAATGGAAGAAGGAAAAGGAGGATGGAATACGAGAGGGAGACGATACCCATCTGTCCTCTATTAGATTCCGCTTTTCACCTCCTGCACCTCTTTCACCAATCAACTTCCCGATAAATATTTAACTGCGACCTTTATTCCAGTCTAACTGAACCTCATAGGAAAAATCCTGGCTGCATTTTCCCTGTCTATAACACTCATAATGTTGTATACCTCTATGAAGACTCCCATCATCGTCCTGTGTTCCAGGGAATAAAGTCATAACTTATTCAACCTTTCCCGGCAACTCAGGTCTGCACGTCCCAGGAATCGTATTATAAATTTTCTCTGTACTCTTACAATTTTATTCATGCATTTCCTGTAGGCAGGTAACAGAACCTGCACATAATCCTTCAAATGAAGCGGCAACAACCTCTTATACAACTTAATCATAGCCCCCCCCCCCCCATCTCCTGTACTCAGCACCTTGATTTATGTTCCAAAGTACCAAAAGCTCTCTGCACCACCCAATCTACTTGTGAAACCACTTTCAGGTAATTATGAATCTGTGTTCCCTGATCCCTCTGTTCTACCGACTGCTCACCGTGTCTTCACGCACCCCGAACCGCTGATACTTTCACTTACTGATGAGATTATCCAAGTGAGAATAATCTCAATCTCTTCACAAAATGGCGCCTGAACCATAAAAATGCAAGAAGAGGTCAAAGTTCAAATTGTATGTGCAAGGGAAAAGTCAGAGCTACAAATCAGCAGACATGCACATTGGATTATCGCAGAGCAATAAACCTTTTCAATAGTCCACAAAGCGGCTGCCTCCACCTGAGAAAATAATTCAACGTTCAAAGTGCGTTATTATTACAGTATCTAAAAATGCAGCAACTGAGAGTCGTCACTCCTCCAAATCCTGAGAACCCGGAAATACGTGCGCACCCCCAATCCCATGGGCATGCTCCAAAATCACCGATTCCCCAAAGTCCTTGTGCACACCTAACTCCGGCAGCATTCCCAAATCCACACCCACACCCAGATACGTGCGCACTCCGAAATCCACATGCAAACCCATACTGGGCAACTCTCCCATAGATCTGCGCACACCCCAAGTCCGTGTGCACCTCCGAGTCAGGATATACCCAGGAATCTAGCGACACCACGAATCCCTTTGCACACCAATGTTTGTTGAAAGAACTGCAATTTCTACGCCCATCCCCAAATCCCCGTGCACCCTCATATTCCACAAACCACTCTAAAATCAGCGCACGTCCTTAAATCTCTATGTAACCCCCAAACCGTGCGCATTACCGAAATTTTCGACGCCCCTACGTCCACATGAGATTTTCCAAGAGCAAGATTAATTCCAAGTTGATCAAAAACAGCTGCCAACAACACAAAATCCAAGAACAGAGGTCAAACATCAATATGCATTTATTATTAAAGTTTAAATGAAACAGCCTTGAAACTCGACACACCGACGCCGCCGAATCAGTGTGCACCGGCAAAGCAACCGATACCCCAAATTCCATGTGCATTCACACTGTAGCTGACAAACCCCTAAACCTGTTCACATCCACGTGCACCACCAAATCCGTTTGTACTCCAATATGTGTGCACCCCAAATCCGTGTGCACCCCTATATCACCGACAAAACCCGAAGTATACGCATATCCCAAATCGGAATGCACCCGCACATACCTGCGCACCCTGAATCTGTGCATAAGCCCACTCAGTTGGCTCTCCCAGAACAGGAATTAGTATAAGAATCGCTGTCTCCTCCTTGAAAAATATAAATCTCTAAGTGCACCTTGAACTGAACTTTGCTCTTTCTATTTCTTTAAGGTGGAGGCAGCTACTTTGTGAATTATTTGAAATGATGCTTTTTTTTCGGGAGAACGAAATGTATATGTAGAGGCGTCAGCGCGATTGCGGGTGCACACAGATTTAGTATTATGACATCGAATATAGGGATGATCACAAATATTTGTTTTGTGGGTGTCGGCGAATCACAAGATTGATTATGAAACTGCCTTTCTTCTTGGGCGTCTCAGGGTTCATTATCTCTCACAGGCAGTCTCCCAACTCAGCGCCGATCACCCGCCTTTCTCCACTCTCGTAAGTCCAAGGTATACACACCCCGGTCCCGCCAAATCCGTGATATTGGGTTGTTCCCCCAGCCAAACCCCGGTTTGCGTGAATGATGTCTGATTTGCTGCCCCTATTTCAGCTTGTCACAGGAAATAATAAATCACACACTGTATACGCATTAAAAGAAGTATATTTATAAATTGCAACTTAACTATGGAATTAGACGAGAAAATAAAAAAAAAATAAAGAAGGAGCCCATTATAATTAAACAGTCAAATCTTCCGAAAGTCGGATTCCTCGATGCCCGGTAGAGGACAGAACTTTGGCTCCGATTCTCTGCAGCGTCTACTCTCTTCATTTCCCGCCGGCCAGAGACAGAGACGCACACCGGTATCAGGCAAATAAACGTTAGCTCCCGCTGTCTCTAACAATACCCCAAACACTGTTAGCAGTGAAACTTTTGCCAGAACGTTATACTTTCCCACACCAGAAATTGTCGTGTCCTCATGACTTTGAAATGATCTATCATCCCCTCATTAATAACACAGTGCTCAAAGGAATTTCACGATGTCAGAACCTCCAATCCATTTGTAAATGGCAGTGTCTTATTTCACCAGGGGAATAGGCACAACTCTCTGTTTCCCCTGTGCGACATTGACCAGCCTCCCTGCGGGTTTCCTGAATCTTTGATACCACCTTACCCTCTCATCTATTTCCTCTGAATCAGATATTCGGTGGAATCTTTCCTGTAAACATGGAGTGGCCTCTCCCTGTCCACTACTCGTGCCTTCCGATAATTCAGGTCCCCCTGTCACTTGGCTGAGATCGGATTCATGCCCAGTTATTTTAGAGCCCAGTCTCCGCCGTAATCGAGCCACATCCATGCCTGCCCACTGCTAGCACCCATCAGCCTGGGATGTTTTGGGAAACTCCGTCAACTATTGGGCAGTTTGCGAAGTCTGACATATACTACATCCCGTTTCCTCAACCTCTGCTCCGCACCTCATTCAGTGGTAGGTACTTTCCTGACCTATCCGCTGCTTGTCAATCTGTTCGCGCACGGCGCTGCAGAGTACTCCTACTAGATATAGGCTTCATGTCAGGCTCTTAGCAGCTTCATTCACATCCTTTGGTTTCACTTGTAAAACTTCTGCGTTAGGCATCAGACTCTCCAACATGTAAGTTGCAGAAGCCCAGTGGTCAGTTAACTTCTCTGGTAGCTCCAAATCCTTTGTGTCTTAAGAAGTGTAATCCTGGCCATCATTTGGGAGTATATCACGCCTAACCCTTTGATCATATCTCCATTTTTTTTCTTTGATTCCGCTCAGTAGCAGAGGCCCCTGCTGGTTTATACGCCTTTTGTAATTCCCTCTTCCCAAGAGCCACAAACCTCAGATAAGTCTTCTGTGGTAAATCTTCCCCTCCAGTCCCAAAATAGAGGGCAACATGCAACCATGCTTCACGCCCAAACAACGTATAATAAAGCCAGGATCCGGTAGCTTCAATCTGTGTACAATTGTAGCCGAGGACCAGATGCCCAATCAATATGCTGGTTCCATGTTCTCTTCGTCCTGATCACTGGATTTCCGAGCCTGTCAACCAGCGTCCAGTTGGCCCTTCCACTCGGGGAGGGGGTCACTCCGAGGGTGATAAGGAGTAGTCTTCCAATTCTCGAGTCCAAGCATGCTGCGTATGAGCCTGCTCCCGAGATCGGGTCTCTGATCGCGATGTATCCGTCCTCTTTGGCCACGGTCGATGCCCTCTGATCCTTATATGGAAGGTTTGAGCACATCCGGTGTAGTGTTCAGCAAGAGCCAAGAGAGTCGCTCTACTAATACAGGCTCTACTAATAGGAAATCCTTACACACCAGAACAAGTGGCCCCACTCTCTGCAAATGAGATAACGGAATGGGCCTTGTGGGCAGCGTCTTCCTCCGAACACATCGAATGCGCGGGTTACAGTTCTCTTCGACCACAGTTTTCATTCGGGGTCAGTAGAAACGATCCAATCCATAGATCTTTTCAACCCCCAAATAACCTGAATTATCATCAAATGACTTCAACACAATCCCCGATACTTCTCAGACAGAATCAACTGGGAACGCGGAGACCTGTCTGGAGCAGACGTGACCCGGCACAGAATCTGGTTCCTCAACTGCCGTTTCGGCCAGTCTCTCCGCAGTAGAGATACGGCAGGGTGTTTCATCATTTCAGCTTGGGCCATATCCGCTTCCGCAGCAGCCGACCAAACGGTGATTACACTAGGGTCATCTCGCTGAGCGGAGGTCACTCCCTCTGGAAGCAGCTCAGAGAACTGCTTTGCATCCAGAGTGGTCAGGCTTGTGGAATGGCGCAACCAGAAGTTCCCAAATGACCCACCGCTCAAACCTGTCCCGTGATGGAAAACAGGCACATTGTTTTAGATCCAGACTCGGGAACGCTCTTCCACTCTCAGTCCATTTCCAGACCTTCATGCTCACGTGGGACAAAGCAACTGCATCAATGTTCCGGCCGTCCGACCGGTACATCAGGCTGAAATCATAGGCAGACAACGTGACGAACAAACCATGAACTTTGGCATCCAACTTTGCCGAGGTCAGGATATAAGTCAATGGACTGGGTCCAACCTCACTGAACACAGACAATTTCAATGTCAGAAAATCCAATTTGTGCGTGAAGCGCTGACAATGAAACCGCTTTCCGTCTCAGGAAACGTCTCGATAGCCCTCGCTGGCAGAGCCCCAATTCATGACGTGCATGGCAAGTATGTGTGTGGTTGAGTAACAAATATATTCATTTTATTTACAATGTATTCATTATAATGATTTCATTTATAAGTGCTTTGATAATAAACGTATAATAGCTTTTTGAAGGTGCTGGAAGCTATTTTGAGAACTGCTCGAAATCATCCTCATGTGCGTGTCGGATTGTTAGGGGATTTGGGGTGCACACTGATTTTTGGGGTGTGCACATATTTGGGGGTGCGCAGCCAAATGTTCGCAGTTTGCGTTGTCGAACATGTGGACACACGCCGATTTGGTGATGTCTGCTCTCAAATGTCTATGTCAGCACATCAAGATTTCAACACGAATTTTGGACTGGGTACTGATTTTCAACCTCAAGGCAGATTTTCAATGTGTGACTCGATTTTTGTTCTGAGATAATCTCATGCACATATAGGGTTAACAGCAGGTCTGTTGTGCGGAGTGATTTGGAACGACGAATATGCTTGCGATCGTGGTCCTTGGTGGTGCGCATGCGTTTAGAGATGGGTGTATTGCCGAACATGTGGGGGCGCACTTATCTGGGGACCAGATACAGCGCTTTATGGGTAACACGGCCTTGGGTGGGGGATTTGGATTTGGGTTGTGATGTCAGAGGTCGGAGTGCACACGGATTTAAGATTGCATCCAGATTTGGGTGTGTCGGCCGATCTAGAGTTGCAAACGAATAACGAGGTGCCTGGCTTTTTTCTCAATGCGGCCATTTTATAAACTGTTTGAAATGACTCTTGCTCTGCGTTAAGCTATTATGCATGTGGGTGTGTCAGGTGCTTGGGGTGCGCACTGATCTGGGGCTGGCACAGATTTAGTTGTGTTTTGGGGATGCTCATTAATTTAGGGCTTTTTGGGGATTTCGGTGATCTCACAATTTTTTTGGCAACTGTGGATTTGGCGTTGTGATCTCAACCCGATCTGCGCACATCCGCAAGTCGGTGTGTACCCCGTCTGCGTACTCTGCATCCCATTTTGGCCGACGCATTCTCAAAAGCATGTTCACCCCAAATCTGGGCGCCTGTCCAAATCCGCAAGCAACCCACAAATCAGTGTATACACCCAGATCTACAGACATCCCCACCCCTCGTGCTCCCCCAAATTTGCATGCAACACCAAATCCGTCAGTCCCAAGCAGTCTGACACCTCTAGATTAGATTATTAATCACGCATTAGATTATTCCTGTGTTTTAATTTCCGATACTTTTATAACCGCTGTACTTCGCCCTTTCAATTGGCGCACACAGATTTTGCGGTGCGTTCTTATTCGGGGATGTGTGTTGTCCAATATGGGATTGCCCTCGAATCAGCGTATGCCAGCCGATTTAGACTTACACAAGAATTCCGGGTTGCGTGAGAGTGTTTAATGTCGAGTCAGCCGTTTTGTGTGCTGTTTTAAAATGATTCTTTGGGATTAGCTAATGTGCACGTGGAGTTTTCAGCGGGTTGGTGTGCAGATGGATTATGGAGTGCGCTCCTGTTCAGGGATGGGCGCAGATATGGGGGTGCTCACGGAATTAGGATGAGGGGGTGCGCACTGATTTGTGGATGGTGTAGATTTACGGCAGCCTTGGCAGATCGGGGGATGCCCGCTGACTTGGTGTTACTCGTTAAATTAGGATGGATAGGTCAACATAGGGATTTTTTCGGATTTCGGGGTCTCTCAGAGTTGTGGTGTCTGCGGATTTGGATTTGTGACGTATCTCAAGGTCGTTTCATTTATAGTTACTTCCGTTATCAATGCACTGAATATCTTGCTCAGGAATAATCTAATGCGCACGTAGAGGTGTCAGACTGTTTGGGACGGACGGATTTGGTGTTGCATGCAAATTTGGGGGAGCACGAGGGGTGGGGATGTCTGTAGATCTGGGTGTACACACTGATTTGTGGGTTGCTTGCGGATTTGGACAGGCGCCCAGATTTGGGGTGAACATGCTTTTGAGAATGCGTCGGCCAAAATGGGATGCAGAGTACGCAGACGGGGTACACACCGACTTGCGGATGTGCGCAGATCGGGTTGTGTTGTCGAACATTGTGGTTCACTTGGATTGGGCGTCCATTCAGAATTGGGTGTGAATGAGCGGGTTGACTGTTTAATTACAGAAGCTGTTAAAGATTCAACTCCAGGTAAAGACCTTCCACTTTGCAAATCAGAACCTGTTTCAGAGTTTGCAGGGTTATGAATTAGGGGCTTATGGTATATCTAGTGGGACACTGGGCACAAGGGGAGACAAATTTACAGAATATTTCAGGGTGAAGGTAATCAGGTATATAGAAATCAAATGCAGATTTCATTACAATCGCTGGGGGCGAATATCTTTCATTTCAGTTGTGGGAATGAGTTTAATTAAACTCTCTGTATCGGGTTTCACTTGGTGCAATGTATAGGATTTTTGGGTGTAATTTAGTTCTCATTAGAAAAAAAGAACCAGAGAGGGTTTTATTTCCCAATTCTCTACACCACATTACAGTCCCGTTAGTGGCGGGAATGTGCAGTAAATTAGAGTGACAACCACCATGTATTGAAAGCCCCCCGTATTTATAATCACGTTAGCCAATCATTCAAGGGGAAGGTGGAAAGTGCTGCGTTTGTCTTTGGATAAGACAACCGGAATTAGACTAGAATTCCCGCTGTCTTGTGGGAAATTCCGTCTGTGAGGTTGGTGGGCGGGAATATGGATAGATGGACATATTCACAGACCAATGGGTGGTTGGCATTTCAGAGTCGTTCGTTGACTGACATCTGGCGAGTCCAGGGCAGTGGTTTGCCCCTCTCCAGAAACAGACTACCCTAATGTCCCAGACCTGCCGGTCGATGGGACAGTCGGCCCCGGAATAACAACTGATAGATCAGGCGGTGAATGTGAGGAGTTGGCCTCCGGACTGGAGAAATTGTGGCCGCCTCCGACTTGTGCTCAGGACACAGTTTAATTAACAAAATGAGACACCGAGGGGAGAGAATATTTCACCGCCCTCATTATCTGTTCCCTGAATTTTGACTGAGTCACCGCGTAAATAAATGTGTTTGTGCAGCAGCTGAAATTACTCAGCAAAACTGCGACGTGGATAAAGATCCATTCGGAATCATTGAAACTGAATCCTTCGCCTGAGACCTGATAATATATGAAATTTACAACCAGTGTCATCCACAGGAGGATGAAGCTGCCGGAGAGGGTGAAGAGTAAAACCACAGACCTCCTCCTGCTCTCCATCTCCGGGTCACTGCGGTTCTCCCTCTTGCTCTGACCCTTCAGCCCCTTACGGACCCGACTGGCCACTAAAATGTGCCGGACTGTCAGAGCGTTGAGCAGCAGGATCCCAGCGAAAGGGAGGAACGGAGTTAAAACCGTATCCAGCCAGTCATACCCTACCCACCAGGGGTCAGTGAAATAATTGTCCTTCGTAATACAGAACCACGGTACATTGTCGATGATCATCCGGGGTTGCCACATGAAGTATCGGGGAACGTTTCTCAGACAGGACAGTACGCCGGTTGTTGTCAGAACCACAGTCGCAGTTTTCCCGGTACAATATTTTGTTTTCAGCTTCTGACAGCAAATGGCCACAAACCGATCAAAGGTGAAAGTGACGGTGAACCAGATAGAACAGTCTATGGTTGTGGTTCTCAGTACTTGCATAACACTGCATACAGGGGTGATGCTCAGAAAACTCCACGGGAAGTAATACGTTGCAATTTGAATCAAAATCACCTCGGTGACAATGGTCAGTAGATCCGCCGCTGCCATGGCCACCAGGTAGCGAGTGGTGCAGGTAGAGAGGCTGCATTTTCCCCGAGACAGGATCACGACCGCCACTAAATTCACTGCGTGTGGGGTGGGGGGGGGGGAAGTGGAGGGAGAGGGGGAGGGAGACGGGAAGAGGAAAGGGGAGTGGGAGGGGGATGCGGTGGGGGAGGGGGACGGAGGAGAGAGAGTGAGTGAGAGAGAGATAACAGACAGAGGGCATTACAGAAACAATTCCTCAAGGGATCGGGTTTCAGCTAAAGATCAGGAGTGCTCGAGACTGTGAACGGCTGCTGATCTAAATTGAGACACTGTTCGCACTGTCTCTGACCTGCCTTCGTCAGTGTGGAGATCAGACTATGTTTGGACAATCGTTGGCGATAAAAGCGATCTAGGTGAACAACAACGATCGGTGCTGATCCCGATTCCAGTCACTAACGTGTCCGGTTTCACTAATTTAACCGTGACTGATCAGGCCCCTGGAATCTCAGCATCTGATGGGGCCGGGAAATGATACGGATGGAAGCAACACACAAAAAGTACTGGAGGAACTCAGCAGCTCAGGCAGCATCCATGGAATTGAACAAACCGGTTTTGGGCCGAGACTTTTCTACAGGACGAAGCGGTGCAATTCACGACGCGTCTCAGAGGGAAAGCAAGAACAACTCAGTAACCTGAGGCTGAGCGGCTCCGTTGATGGATTAATTCCACAGCGCAGCTCAATTCGATAACACTTCAGCAGATCCGCGGACACTGGTTCAGATGATCAGACCCAATTATTAACGCGTACAGCAAGCTGGAGGAGCTCAGCAGGTCGGACAGCATCCGTAGAAACCCGTCTCGGCCCGAAACGTTGACTGCTCGTTTCCAATGTGTACTTTGCGGTTACAGACCCAGTTATTGACCGACAGGCAGTGAGACCCGACTGTGACAGACTCCATAGGGAAACCTGAAACACAGCACCAGGGTTTCTCTCTGATCAATAACTCAGAAACAGTGACCTTTTCAATGTAAACCCCTCCCAGTCACAGCTTGCGGGAGAGCTGCCTGTCCCCACACTGGGACAACTCCGGACAAGGTGTCATTGAAGGCAAGAACAACGTTCGAGTCTATCCCGTGAGTTTGATGAGAGACAGGAGATTAGCTTGTCATTAAATATGAAAAAGAAGAGTGTTGAACTGACAGGATCAATATCTCTGACGGATATTTGTACAATGATCGTCAAGTTAGAAGCTCGTCAAAATACCATGAACAGATTCACATGGTTAACACACAGAAATACCAAACGTGAATTGCTCTGCTCACTCACCAGAAACTCCAATGACGGCGATGAACACGTACAATATTCTCTCCACATTAATGTACCTATCCAAAATTGCAGGCATTTTCTCTGTCCAGTGACCTGTCCCCACTGTGCTACAGGCGATCTCTCGGAATGAAATCTGGAGGCAGCACATGCCTGCGGTTTTAATACCATTTAGCGGCTCCACAGGGACACATTTCAACAGATTTAAAAATAACTGTTTTAAAATTATTTACAAAACAATTACGTCAGGCAGATGCAATCCCCGTGGTGACAGATTGCGATTAAATAACTAACTAGTGCAATGTTTGAACTGTTCGTGTGAATTAGTTTGCCCCAACAAAGGTGACTCAACCTTCAGTGGTATCTTATCAATTCAATGTGCTGCTACTGTAAATATGTACTTCAATGGAGCCAATTGAGAGACACAGAATATTGAAGTAAATTGTGTCATTGTAGCTTGTAAAATTGTATTGAATCACCTACTGTTACCATTCTCCTCGAGAGTATAATCTCTTGGATTGTTTGTGTTTGGTGGACTCTAACAAGGGGGTCGCCAAGAGAAGATCTGCTTGTGATAGTGAATAAAAATTTTCATATCCATAAAACCTTCCGCATCTTCAGAGAGTTAGTGACAGTCAGAACATTTCGGTGTTCGTCCGGGACACACCCGTAACCCTAATACCTGGCCATAAAGTCCAGTAGGGGGTTGAGTATGTTTCAAACATATCACCATGTATGTGTTATAGAACACGGCGGAGCGCTGAAGAGGCGGATAAGAAAGTGCAGTTCTGTGTCGCGTGATTCTGTGTCTCTGTGTGGATCGACCCATTGTCTCTGCCTGACCCTGCCTGACCATACACGTAGCCATAGACCTCGAGTTCAATTTATCCTCTCGGTTCAGTCCCTTCCCATCTGTCCCCGGCAACTGCACATGCTCTCGAACTCACATTTCAAAATGGCTGCCTGAACCGTAAAAATCAAGAGCAGAGGTCAAAATTCAAATAGCATTCATGATTACTCTCTGTACAATTGAAACAATATTGAGATTCGTCAGAGCTCCAAATCAGCAGACACACTTGCACATTGGATCATCTCAGAGCGAAATCATTTCAAAGAGTTCACAAAACGGCTGCCTCCGCCTTAGAAAATAGTAAGAACAAACTTCAACGTTCAAAATGCATTTATTGTGAAATTATCTCTGAAGAAAACAAGTCTGATAGTCGTCACACCTCCAAATCTTCAGAACACTGAAATGCATATACACCCCCAATGTGTGCTCCAAAATTATCGAACCCCCTCAAATCCGTATGCACCCTGAAATCCGCCGACATTCCCAAATCTCTGCACACACTCAAATTCACACTGACACACAAATACGTGTGCGCCCCAAATCCGTGTGCATCTAAGTTAATGTGTGCCCTCAATCCGCATGCATCCCAATATTACCTGGAAAACACCCATTCCTGTCCACATTCCCAAATCCCTGTTCATGCACCATATTCTCCAAAGCACTCCTAAATCGGCACATATTATAAAATCCGACTGCACCCCCGAATCCGCTGCGCACCCGAACCCGCTGATTCTCCCACATGCACATGAGATTATCCCGGCGCAAGAATCATTTCAAATAGTTCACAAAAGGACTGCTTACATTTTAAAAAAAACAGCAAGTACAGAGATCAAAGTTCATATCGCGTTTATCTTTAAAAAAAAAACAACCTTGCGTTCGACACGTCTCCAAAGTCAGTGTTCACCCCCGAATCCGCCAACACCTCCAACTCTGCATTTATCAGCAAATCCGTGTTCACCCATAAATCTCTGCTGACCGACAGACCCTCATTCAACTCTCAAATCAGTGTGCAACCCCAAAGCAACTGAGACCCGGATCTGGCTCTGTTGTTCATTGTCATCTGTATGTCGTGTGCATTTCTCCAGGTCTGTCAACAAAGAACCAAACACACAGAGTGGATCTGTTCAGAGTCATGCTTACTGCAAGCAGTAATGAGAAGCATCTCCACTCTCCATGGCGAGAGGTCGCTTCTGCTTTGCAGCTTACGAAGCTTGCTGGTCAATACAAATTGTCAGTCTGTGCTTTGGCTGTCATCTGTTCTGCCGGTGGCTGCTCCAGTGCATATCGACCTCCTCTCAGTAACACAGTGAACAGTGGTCAATTACATGGTGCCTGTCAAGTACACACTCAGCATATAGCAAAGAACTGTGGGATCTTACAGGTTCCATTCTATTACATGACAAAGGTTGGAATATATTTCCGCATTCCCACCTTTAGTCCGCATCAAAGGGTTCCCATTTTCAATACCTTCTCCTTAGTCCTACACAAAATTACAAGATGGTGGCTGACAATATTATAATAGCAGTAGCCTTTCCATAATGCAGGGCAGCAGTCCACCATCCCAGACGGCCGACAGCTTCCTGGGAGTTGTAACGATGGAAATGGTCTTCCATCAGCTTCTCGGTGCCCTCACGGATGTGATTTGTTACGTGAAATATATTCTCCTGATTCATCATGTGCGTACGTGCAACGTTCTCGGCCAATCAGGACACACGTGGCCCCTTTCCGCATGAAAACAAAGTCCAAGCCATTCGGATTTGCAATGCCACTTTACGAACTGTCACCGATTTCGCCAACAATTTAGAAATTGTTTGTTGGGTTTGTTCGAGAGTATAAGTAATTTCAGTTGCTAACTTTTCCAATGTTGCTGCCATGTTCATGAGCTCCGGAGTTGCCTTGCTGATTTCCTTGGCAAGTGTCACCTTCCCTGTGAGGTTAAAAATACATTGAGTTCATGAGCCGAGAGGTAACGGTACAACGATATAGGACCCTGGGCAGACTCGATTCTCTGGAACAAACAGATGAAGATCAGGAGGTAAAAGAAGAACAACATGAAGAGATTGGAGATGGAAGATATACTGGACATATAAGAGTTCCTTCTTTGGTGCAAATAATGCATGAATTAAAATAATTAAAAAATTAAAATAATACAAGAAGATATTAAAAATATGAAGGCTAAGTTTGACGAAATGGTGGAAAAACAGGAGAAAATGGACAAGAAAGTTAAAAACCTGGAAGAAATATCGGGAGACACTATTGAGAGAGTGAAGAAAATTGAAGAAAGTACTCCTGCCTGGACATCAGAAAGAAAACGACTGTTGGAAAAAATAGACGTGCTTGAAAATTTTAGTAGACCAAATAATATTAAAATTGTTGGTCTTAAAAGAACGGATAGAGGGAGAAGATCCAATAAAATTTGTTTGAAAAATCGATCCCGGAAAATTTGGAAATGGAAGAGGGAACCCAGTTGATTGAAATCGAAAGGGTCCACAGAGCTTTAAGATCAAAACCCACGACCAATCTTGATAAAATGCTTAAGGTATCAAGATGAAGAAAAGATCCTAAAGGCGGCTACCCAATATGCCAGAAAGAAAATTGAGCCATTGATGATAGAAGAGAAAACAGTTCTTTTCTATCCTGAAAGAAGTTATGACCTTCAGAAGAGAAAGAAAAAATCTAAGCCAGCGAAAAATGTTTTATGGCAAAAGGGTTAGAAATTTATATTCCGCCACACAGCAACACTGATAATTTTTCGATGACGGAAAAAGAAGATTTTTTACTAATCATCAGGATGCAGAGGAGTTTGCACAAAAACTCCCAAATTCTCACTAGTCATAGTAAAGTTTTAAAACTGAAACAGTTCAAAGATGAAGACAGGGATACTGTGCTGTCTTTACGACAGTTATTTAGTTTGTAATATTTTTGCTTAGTAATTCATTCGATAGTATTTTCTAGTTAGAATTAGAAGTGTTTAAAGTATATTCATTGCATGTAAAATATATCGGCATGCGATGACGTCACATTCGGTTTCGCCGCGTCTTGTGGGAAAGTACCGGTTTGAAATTAGCGCGAGGGTGGGGGCTCACCACGAGGCTCACCTGAGCAGAAGTTGTTTTGCAGGCATGAGAAATCACAGTGAGAGCAACGCTGTAAGTTAATAGATAATCGATATATTGAACTAAGATGTTAATGTCGATCCTGTTAGAAGTAACGACGGTCGATAATGTTTATGCTTTCGTTAGTTAAAGAGTTGCGGATAGTTTGCATGGAAGTGTATTTAAAGTAGTCAATGGAGCAGGTAAGCTCTCCCTGTATACTGCACCTTAGTGTAATGCAGTTATAGTCACCTTTACAAGTATTTACAATCGAAATGTGATATTAAGGAAGGAACAAATACTGTATCAATCTTGTATTGTTTTATCAACAGTTTTCACCATATGTTAATGTGAAGAGTGAACAGTAAATGGTTAATCTTACTGCGTTCTGGTTCTTATTGACTGTGGTTTATCTCGACGTTTAATTCGGCGTTTCGTTACACGCGAAGGAGAACGTTACAGTGAAAACGCGGCATTATCAGGTGTTTCAAGTGCTGCAATGTCAGCTCGATCCGGGATCAAGTTGATGGTGCCCAGCGACAAGGGCAGTAGAGCGACATCAAGTAAGTCCACCCAGGCAAGAGCCAAGGCAGAAGCAGCCAAGGTGCGACTGCGTTACGCCAGACAAGAAGCAGTTTTGAAAATGAAACAGGCCACCAGAGAAGCCGAAATCCAGAAAGAAAAGGCTGCCAGAAAAGCCGAAATCCAGAAAGAAAGGGCCGCCAGAGAAGCCGAAACCCAGAAGGAATGGGACACCCGAGAAGCCGAAACCCAGTTGGAAATGGCAAAAATATCGACAGAGTTGCAAGTGCTGCAGCTAGAAAGAGAAGAAGAAGCTGCCATGGCGGAAGCAGAGTACATAGAAGAACCTGAAGGGTCGCGTGATCTGACCGAAGTAAGATCTACTTTAGAAAGGACCAGACTGGAACGCACAAGCGACTATGTACAATATCAAACAGACAGGCAGGCTCGTCTCCCCTCTCCATACGTATTCGATAACTTCCCCAGCTACGAGGAACCTCAGAGAGTCACGATTGCATCACATCCATACGAGGAAGAAATTTTACCCTCGCGGCTCCGTGATGAAGTCAAGAATGAAAGAGCTGACAACCGATACTTCTTGACACCAAACTTACAAAGTTCGATGCGAAGAGACGCGGAGGTCGGATCCAGGATGGCAAATTCCATGAGAAACGTGCGCTCTCCGTCATATAGGCGCCAATGTACTTCTCCAGCCCGCATGCCGCTTACAGCCGATCCCACGATGCAGTATTTAGCACGACGGGATCTCGTCACTTCGGGACTGTACCAGTTTGACGATAAACCTGAAAATTACCGTGCATGGTACTCCACATTCACCAACGCTATCGACGGAGTCCAGCTCAGTGCAACCCAAAGGTTCGACCTTATGGCGAAATGGCTGGGAAAAGAATCACGCGACCAGGTGAGACGCATACGTTCAGTGTACATCAACGAACCCGAACTCGCCTTAAGCAAAGCGTGGGAGAGAATTCGGGAGGACTATGGGTCCCCCGAAGCTATTGAAGCGGCGCTATATCGACGTCTGGGAAACTTTCCTGAGGTGTCAGCCAAAGATCACATTAAGTTAAGAGAATTCGGAGATTTACTCATGGAGATCAAAGGCGCCAAAGAAGATGGCTACTCAGCTGGTCTGGTATACCTAGATACTCCATTCGGGATTAGACAAGTCGTGGACAAACTTCCTTTTGGGCTGCAGGACAGGTGGCTGTCCGTTGCTTTAGATTACAAGGAAGAGCACGATGATCAACCACCTCCCTTTGAGCTGCTCGCTAGGTTTGTGTGCAGGGAGGCGAAGAAGCGAAACGACCCTAGCCTGGCGGGTCCAAGAAGCAGTACGATTTACATCAAGCCAAGTAGATCCTCTTCGAATGTTTTCAACATTGATAAACCCATCTCAGTGCTCAAGACCGAAGCCCTTACAACTAACAACGACCCTAGCAAGTATTGTCCGTTGCATAACAAACCTCACCCCCTCAAAGGATGCAGAATGTTTAGGGAAAAAACCCCTTGAAGAGAGGACGGCCCTTCTCAAGGAGCAAAGAATATGTTTTAGATGCTGTTCCTCAACCTCTCACCTCGCCAGAGAGTGTACGATCGCCGTGAAGTGTCCGGAATGTGATAGCACGGATCACGTCGGGGCCATGCATTCCGGCCTGTCACCGCAAACCGACAACGCTCCTTCACCCCCACAACAGGACGGCGGGGGGGGGGGGAGAGGCTCACCCCAGGACAACAGTTGTCAGCTCGAACTGTACAGAAGTGTGCGGTCAAGCTCAGTCAAGACGTTCTTGTTCCAAGATCTGCCTCACTAAGGTGTACACTAAAGGAGCCAAAGACAAGGCCGTCAAAGCCTTGTTCAACATTGAGAGTGAGCAGTTCCCATACTACCTCAAAACTTGCACAGGCAACATGGAAACCCAAGGAAGGAAGGCAGAAGGCATCCAGATCGAGTCCCTGGATGGTAAAGTCGTCATCTGTCTCCCTCCGCTCTTAGAGTGCGATGGAATCATGAATAACCTCACTGGGATCCCGACACCCAGTGCGGCGCTACACCAGCCACATCTCCACCACATCGCCAAACACATCCCAGAACTGGATCCAAAAGCGGAAATACTCCTGCTATTAGGAAGAGATGTAATCCGGGTACACGAGGTTAGGCAGCAGGTTAATGGACCACACGACGCCCCCCTTGCGCAACGCTTGGATCTAGGCTGGGTGGTGATAGGAGGGGTGTGCCCTGAAGACGTACACAAAGCGATGGTTAACACACTCAAGACCAATGTGCTAGAGAGTGGCCGCCATTCAATCTTTCAACCCTGCCCGAGTGTCCCGTGCATTAAGGAAGCACAACAAGAGGTTAACAAGCGTAAAGTAACTGACGAGACGCTAGGTCAGTCAGTTTTCGTTCAAACCGAGCACGGAAATAAACTTGCACAATCAGCTCAAGATGCCATTTCTTTAAAAACAAAGGACACCAAGGTCTTCAGAGATGAAGCAATTAATGGGTTTGCCCCATTGCCTTTCGGAGAACCACGCCAGCGCTCACCAGATAACAAAGGGCAGGCAGTCAAACGGTTCACGTCCTTACGGAAAACCCGGAAAGGGAAACCTGAGATGCAGCAACGCACCCGATTGGCCCACGAGGTACTGTGCACCCTAATGGCAGAGGTCACAGCCATTATAAACGCACAACCACTCCTACCTGTGTCTTCTGACCCAGAAAACCCCTTCATACTTTCGCCATCAATGCTCCTTACGCAGAAGGCAGGAGCTCCCCCTCCACCAGGAGACTACTCAGACGAGGATTTGTACACAAAGCAATGGAGACAAGTCCAGGCTCTGGCAAATCAGCTCTGGTCTCGCTGGAGACAAACATATCTACCTTTGTTGCAACAGAGACAAAAGTGGACAGAATCCCGCAGGAATCTTCAAGTTGGAGACTTAGTCCTGCTCAGGGACAAGCAAATCGCCCGCAACAGCTGGCCAATGACCAGAATCACTGCTACATTCCCTAGTGGGGATGGACATGTCAGGAAGATCAAACTGAAGACTAC
The DNA here is from genome assembly GCF_030144855.1 of Hypanus sabinus. Lineage (NCBI taxonomy): Eukaryota > Metazoa > Chordata > Chondrichthyes > Myliobatiformes > Dasyatidae > Hypanus > Hypanus sabinus. Next base: position 120,997 of record NW_026779251.1, read on the forward strand.
CGACCAAGACGATGTGAAAATTTACCAAGGACCAGATACAGAAGTTATTCTACTTCTACCCAATGACTGATTAAGAGACTAAGTTTTGTACTCTGCTCATTGTGACCTTACGAAGGTCAAGCGGGGAGTGTGCTGTCTTTACGACAGTTATTTAGTTTTTAATATTTTCGCGTAGTAATTCATTTGTTAGTATTTTCTAGTTAAAATTAGAAGTGTTTAAAGTGTATTCATTGCATGTAAAATATATCGGCATGCGATGACGTCACGTCCGGTTTCGCCGCGTCCTGTGGGAAAATAGCGGTTTGAAATTAACGCGAGAGTGGGGGCTCACTACGAGGTACACCTGAGCGGAAGTTGTTTTGCAAGCATTAGAAATCACATTGAGAGCAACGCTGTAAGTTAATAGATAATCGATATATTGAACTAAGATGTTAACGCCGATCCTGTTAAAAGTAACGACGGTCGATAATGTTTATTGCTTTCGTTAGTTAAAGAGTTGCGGATAGTTTGCATTGAAGTGTATTTAAAGTAGTCAATGGAGCAGGTGAACTCTCCCTGTATACTGCACCTTAGTGTAATGTAGTTATAGTCACCTTTACAAGTATTTACAATTGAAATGTGATATTAAGGAAGGAACAAATACTGTATCAATCTTGTATTGTTTTATCAACAGTTTTCACCATATGTTAATGTGAAGAGTGAACAGTAAATGGTTAATCTTACTGCAAACTGGTTTCATTGACTGTGGTTTATCTCGACGTTGAATTCGGCGTTCCGTTACACCCGAAGGAGAACGTTACATATATATAGATACACACAAAAACAAAATATCAAAGTAAATAAGTTTGCTAATTACGAAAAATAAACCATGGGAAAATATAAGTATTAGTATCGGTAAAAAAAAAGGAAAGACAGATAAGGAAAATCAATAAGTAAAACTTCAAATGCTCGCGGGTGCAAAAAAAGTAAAGAAACAAATAGAAGATAATTAAAATGGGAAGCGGTTTAGATAGCTTCCTACATGACAAATTTAAGGCATTCAAGGGAGAGCAAAAAAAGGATAAAATGGCAAAATAATGAAAGAACCAAAAAACAGCAATAAGAAATATAGAATATTGTGTATTATTGAAAAACAGTAAAAGACCGAAAGTTATATAAATAATCAAAAGATAGGAAAAACCTGAGTGAATTTAAGGTAATTCAAAACACCCTATAGTTTCATTCCTTAGTGATTACTACATGTACACCCTACATAATTACTTTCACTCAAATTACGGAAAAGACGGTGAAATCAATATAACACTGAGGATATAACGTATTGTTTAAAAAGAGATGTGGAAAACAGCAAAAGAGAAAATGAATGTAGTCTGCTTGCATATTTTGCATAGTTTGAAAGATAACAAGGCCCCAGTTACATAATCAAAGAAATGATTAAGACTTCGTAAAACCAAGAAACCTTGTTATCAACAAAACGCCAGTTACTTGATTGAACACCTGGAATTAAAACATTTAACATAAAACAACTAAAAGTTGAATTTAAGGATGGAGACTTTGTAAAAATTTCTTCGCTTCTTCAGGCTTCGTAAACCAAGAAACCTTATTATCAGAAGTAGTAACCTTGAGTTTACACAGATCTCTAAGTGAAAGGCGACAGCCAAGCTTAAAAAGATCAGACATGACCTCTTTAAAGGCTGTTTAGCTCTTGGAACTTCCAGTGGATAATCTTGAACGATCCGAAACTGATGATCACGAAATTGTAATATACGTTTCTTCCTTGATTCACGATGGATCTATTCTTTAATCTGATAGTCATAAAAGCGAATGATAACAGAGCGAGGTCTGGCAGGATCCCAATTAGGTGGGATAACTCTGTGAACGCATTCAAATTTTGGGAGATCCGATAATATATCAGGGCATAAATCTTTCAGCATTTGAGCACAAAAATCGATAGGTTGATTACCCTCCAGATTTTCAGGAAGCTCAAGAATTCTGATATTGCGCCTTCGGTTCCTGGTCTCCAAATCTGTAAGTTTCTTCAGTAACGCATCGTATTTTTTAAGTTCTTCCTTGGAAATTTTCTTGAAACCTTCGATATCCTTCTGCAACACCGGCAAAGATTCTTCGTGTAGCTTAATACGAGTTTCGTGGTCATTCACAGCCTGCTGTATACTTCCAAGTTTCCGATTAAGCGTTTTCAGTTCGGATTTAACAAGGCCGAAGGAAATCTGTAACAAGTCAAACTTGGACTCCAAGTCATCTAGTCTATCCAATTTTTCGAGTTTCTTTGACATTTGTCGAATCATTTCAGTCAACGTCTCTAAAGTAGTCTCTTTTTTTTTGACTGCTTTCTACTCCTGGTGCTCTCACCGAGATAGGTTTAAACAGCAAAGTAAACGAATAATTTCGGAGCAGGCAGCCAGAGCAACCTACTCCATTACAGCCACCGGAAGTCTCGTGTTTACCTATGTCTGTGTGTGTGTTTCACGGCACGCCTCTCTGTATGCCTCTGACTGTGTGCTTGTGTGTTTTTGTCAGTGTCTCTGTGCATGTGTGTGCGTCTGTGTCTTAGTCAAGTCAAGTTAATTTTATTGTCATTTGGACCATAACTGCTGGTATAGTACACAGTAAAAACGAGACAACGTATTTCAGGATCATGAAACAGTACAAAAACTACACTGAACTACGTGAAAACAGCACAGAGAGAAAAAAAAACTACACTAGACTACAGACCTACCCAGAACTGCAAAAAGTGAGAGTCAGTGTTTGCGCTCCTCTATAATTGTCTGTGTCTTGGTCTGCCTCTCTGTGTGTGATTGTGTGTGTCTGTATCTGCTTCGTTGCGTGTCTGACATTGTCTGTGTTTGTTGGCACAGTCTGATTCCACAGTCTGTTGTGTGTCGCATGTCCGTATGCGTGTGTCTGTGTGGGTAGATCCAGTTACTTGTGTGCGTATCTCTATCTGTGTCGGTGGGAGAGACTGTGTGTGTGTGATACTGTGTCTCTCTCTGTACATGCATGTGCCCGTGTCCGTGTGTGTTTCTATTCAAATATGAAATTAACTTTATTATTGAAGTACGCACATCTCAGCTTAGACGAGAATCATGTCCTTACTGACATTCCCAGTGGAACATAGAAAAGCAATAAAATCAGTGGGACCTCCACTCAAAGGCTTTCAAACTAATAATATGCACACGGATCGGGGTAGACAAGTGGATTTGCGGTGGGTAAGACAATATGGGGTTGCACACCGATTTCAGAGTCCTGACAGAATTGTGGAGACGGCGATTTTCAAGTTGAGACGAATCTCGAAGTTGCTTCATTTACAGATACTTTGCATTGTGAAGTTTGCTGTTGCTATTTTTTACGGTGGGAGCAATCACTTTGTTTTGGGATAATCTGATTTCCTCGCGGGTGTACCAGCGGGTTTCGGGACGTGTATAGATGTGCCCTTGTGTATGGATCTCGAGGTGCGCACCGATTTCGGGTTTCGGGATAATCTGATTTCCACGCGGGTGTATCAGCGGGTTTCGGGACGTGTATAGATGAGCCCTTGTGTATGGATCTGGAGGTGCGCACCGATTTCGGGTTTTGGGGATAATCTGATTTTCACGCGGGTGAATCAGAGGGTTTCGGGACGTGTATAGATGTGCCCTTGTGTATGGATCTCGAGGTGAGCACCGATTTCGGGTTTGGGGATAATCTGATTACGACGCGGGTGAATCAGAGGGTTTCGGGACGTGTATAGATGTGCCGTTGTGTATGGATCTCGATCTGCGCACCGATTTCGGGTTTGGGGATAATCTGATTACGACGCGGGTGTATCAGCGGGTTTCGGGACGTGTACAGATGTGCCGTTGTGTATGGATCTGGAGCTGCGCACCGATTTCGGGTTTGGGGATAATCTGATTACGACGCGGGTGTATCAGCGGGTTTCGGGACGTGTACAGATGTGCCGTTGTGTATGGATCTGGATCTGTGCACCGATTTCGGGTTTGGGGATAATCTGATTTCCACGCGGGTGTATCAGCGGGTTTCGGGACGTGTATAGATGTGCCCTTGTGTATGGATCTGGAGCTGCGCACCGATTTCGGGTTTGGGGATAATCTGATTTCCACGCGGGTTTCGGGACGTGTATAGATGTGCCCTTGTGTATGGATCTGGAGCTGCGCACCGATTTCGGGTTTGGGGATAATCTGATTTCCACGCGGGTGTATCAGCGGGTTTCGGGACGTGTATACATGTGCCCTTGTGTTTGGATCTGGAGTTGCGCACCGATTTCGGGGGCCTCACCGAAGCGGGTTGTCTGCAGATCTGGACATGTGGCGAATCTCAAATTTGTTTCATTCACTGGGACGTTAATAATAAATTTAATTTGAACGAACTCACACAGGTAAGATTTGTGCTGCGTGCGGATTTTAAAATGACGAGGCGGTCATTTTCTGAATTGTTTGAAACGATTCTTCCTTAAGGAACATCGAATGTGCATGTGGGGATTGCAGCTGGATTTGAGCGCGGACGGCTTTGGGGATGCGGGCAGATTTAGGCTTATATTCCTGAATATGGAATTTGCACAGATTTATTGGTCTGCTGTCGAATATGGCGCTGCACACGGATTTGGGATCTGGCTGTGTCGGCGCATTTGGAAATGCACAGGAATGTTACCCGTTTTAATGTCTCAGCATGTTCCGTCTGTGCCTGTGGAAAAGCCTCCCATCGGCCATCTGCGTGATTACTTCGTCGCCGACTTGGTGGCACTTCGCCCGAGATTTCGTCACCGGTTTACCCCCTTCATACAGAAACACCACCGTACTCACCGGGGTAGACAGGTTCTTCAAGAATCTGCACTTTGTAGCCCTCCTTACATTCCCTTCTGCTCAGGAAACCGCAGACCTTCTCGTCCGTCACTTCTTCAGCCTCCATAGAATCGCCGCGGACAATGTCACCGATCGGGGTCCCCAGTTCATCTCGTAGGTACGGAAGACCTTCTGTCAAGCCGTTGGTCCCTCAGTCAGCCTGTCATCCGGCTTCCACCCACAGACTAACGGGCAAACGGTACGTGTCAAGCAAGACTTGGAGGCGACGCTACTTTGTATAACAACCAACAACCTGGCTACCTGGAGGGATTACCTCGCTACCATCGAAAGATCTCCCTTCGAGCGCTCCCTTGGGTACCAACCCCCGCTGTTCCCCGCGCAAGAAAAGGAGATCGTGGTGCCGACTGTTCAGGCCAAAATCGATCGGTGCCGCAAGGCTTGGGAGGACAGACGCATGACCCTGCTCAGATCCGCCAATCGGAATGGGAGGATTGCCGATCGACACCGGACTCCTGCTCCTGAGTATCGACCTGGGCAGATGGTGTGGATTTCATCCGAAGCCATCCCTCTCAAAGACGAGCCTAAGAATCTCGCCACTCGCTTCCTTGGACTTTTCGAGGTCTAAAGTAACATCAATCCCACAGCAGCCCTAAGTAAACTAGTAGGATCCATGTAGATCCAAACTAATTTTCATGTTTCCCAGTTAAAACCACTTTCCGTCAGCCCCTTGCGTCCGCCGACCGAAACGTCTCCACCCGCCCGGATCATCGACATCCATCCGGCCTACTCCGTCCGACGGCCAATAGATATGCGCCGTCGGGGCAAAGCCTCCAACACCTGGCCGACCGGGAAGGGTACGGCCCAGAGTTCCTTGATTAGAGGGATGCGGGTATTGTTCCCTTATTCACGAAAGGGAATAGAGATTGCCCACGGAATTATAGGCCAGTGAGTCTTACTTCAGTGGTTGCTGCGTTGACGGGGAAGATCCCGAGAAATAGGAATTATCAACATTTGGAGAGGCAGAATATGATTCGGAATAGTCAGCATGGCTTTGCCAAAGGCAGGTCGTGCCTTACGAGACTGATTGAACTTTTTTTTTGAGGATGTGACTAAGCACATTGATGAAGGTAGATCCGCAGATGTAGCGTATATAGATTTCAGCGAGGCATTTGATCAGATACTCCATGCAAGGCTTATTGATAAAGTAAAGAGGCATGGGATCAAAGGGGACATTGCTGTGTGGATCCTGAACTGGCTTGCCCACAGGAGGCGAAGGGTGGTTGTAGACGGATTATTTTCTTCCTGGAAGCCGGTACCAGTTGTGTGCTTCAGGGATCACTCTTTGTGATCTTTATAAATAACCTGGACGAGGAAGTGGAGGGATGGTTTAGTAAATTTGCTTATGACGGAAATAATGGGTGTGTTGCGAATAGTGTGCCGGGCTGTCAGAAGTTACATTGACAGGATGCAAAACTGGGCTGAGAAGTGGCAGATGGAGTTCAACGCAGATGAGTGAGAAGTGGTTCATTTAGATGAGTCAAATATGACGGCAACCTATAGTCTTCACGCTAAGACTCTTGGCAGTGTAAAGAATGGGAGAGATCTTGGTTTCCGAGTCCATAGGACACTGAAAGCTGCGAAGCAGGTTGACCCTGTCGTTAAGAAGGCATGCGGAGCATTGGGCTTCACCAATCATGTGATTGACTTTAAGAGCCGAGACGTAATGTTGCAGCTGTGGAGGACCTAAGGCAGACCCCACTTGGAGAACTCGGGTCAGTTCTGGTCGCCTCATTAGAGGAAGGACATGGAATCCATAGAAATGGTGCACGGGAGATTTATAAGGATGTGGCCCGGATTGGGGAGCATGGCTTATTAAAGCTTGTTGAGTGAACTTCGGCCTTGGGGCGCCAGAAGATGAGAGGTGACTTGATAGATGTGCACAAGATGATGAGAGGCATTGATCCTGTGGATAGTCAGAGACATTTTTCCATAGCTGAAATGGCTAGCACGAGAGGGCATAGTCTTAAGGTGCTTGGAAGTAGGTACAAAGGAGATGTCAGGAGTAAATTTTTACGCAGAGCGCAGCGAGTGCGTGGAATGGTTTGCCGGCGGCAGTGTTGGAGGCAGATGCGGGGAGGTAGAGGTCTTTTAAGAGACTCCTGGATGTCTACATGGGGCTTAGAAAAATCGAAGGCTGTGGGTAAAACCTAGGTAGATCGATGGGCCTGTATTGTGCTGTGTGTTTTCTATGTTTCTATACCTCTAGAAATGTACGCCAGCATTAATTTGCCTCTTCACCACCGACTCACCTGGAGGTTAACATTTAGGGTTTCCTTCACAAGGACTCCTAATTTCCTTCTATCTCTGCATTTTGGATTACAGCAAGGCATTTGATGTTACTCCATTCAAGGCTTATTGAGAAAGTAAGGAGGCATGGGAACCAAGGGGCCATAGCTGTGTGGATCTAGAACTGGCTTGCCCACAGAAGGCAAACACTGGTGGTAGCCAGATTATTTTCTGCATGGAGGCCGGTGATAAGTGGGGCGCTTCAGGGATCGGTTTTGGGACTCCTACTCTTTGTGATTTTTATAAATGACTTTGGATAAGGAAGTGGACGGATGGTTTTGTAAATTTGCTGATGATATAAATGTTGGGTGTGTTGCGAATAGTGTAGAGGGCTGTCAGAGGTTACAACGGGTCATTGATAGCATGCAAAACTGGGCTGAGAAGTGGCAGATGGAGTTCAACCCAGATAAGTGTGAGCTGTTTCATTTAGGAGGGTCGAGTATGATCGCAGAATGTAGTATTCATGGTAAGACTCTTGGCAGTGTAGAGAATGAGAGGGATCTTGGGGTTCGAGTCCAAAGGACATTCAAAGCTGCGACGCAGGTTGACTTTGTGGTTAAGAAGGTAATGTTGTATTGGTCTTTATTAATCGTGGGATTGAGTTTAAAAGCCGAGAGGTAATGGTGCAGCTATAGAGGACACTGGTCAGACACCACTTTGACTGGTGTGCTCAGTTTTGGTCGCATCACTACAGGAAGGACATGGAAAACATAGAAATGGTGCACATGAGATTTACAAGAATGTTGCCTGGATTGGGGAGCATGGCTTATTAAAACAGGTTGAGTGAACTCGGCCTTTTCTCCTTGGAGGGACGGAAGATGAGACGTGACTTCATAGAGGTGTACAAGGTGATGAGAGGCATTGATCCTGTGGATAGTCAGAGGGTTTTTCCATATCTGAAATGGCAAGCACGAGAGGGCATAGTTTTAAGGTGCTTGGAGGCAGGTACAGAGGAGATGTCACGGGTATTTTTTTTACACAGAGAGTAGTAAGTGCGTGGAATGGGCTGCCGGCGGCGGTAGTGGGGGGGATGTGGGTAGGTAGAGTTCTTTTAATTGACTCCTGGATGTCCACATGGGGCTAAGAAAAATCAAATGTTATGGGTAAAACCTAGATAGTTCGATGGGCCTGTATTGTGCTATGTGTTTTCTATGTTTCTTTGTTTCTAAAGCTCCAGAAATATAGGCCAACATTAATTTGACTTCTTCACCACCGACTCAACTGAATTCCTGCACAGGGACTCCCTTGGCAGCTCTTCATTTTGAATTCTATCCACATCTAAATAATAGACTGCCTGTTTGTTTCTTCCACCAAAGTGCATGACTATACACGTTCCAACATTATATGTCATTTACCACTCCTTTGCCCATTTCTCTAAACTATCGAAGTCTCTTAAGGAGACTTACCGAACAGGAATAAGGAATATGCATATTTAGATTCCAGACTATGATTTATAGACAAACATGTGGAATGTTTCAGGTCTGATTAGTGTTTAGGGATCAGGATGGTACTGGGTTGGAAATCATATTATATTTACGGTTAGGTATGTGGAGAGGTAGAAGTCAGATTGGCGTTTGGGGACATGGCTCTGGTGGTCTAGATGTCTGGTCAGGTCGTATGGAGAGGGAAGTTTGGTGCTGGAGATCAGATTAGATTCGAGATTAGATTGAGAGATGTGTGCTGCCGGAATTTGTTAGAGTTCAGATTAAAGTTCAAGGACAGTGTTGAGGGGATTTAGATTTCAGTTTATGATTTAAGGAATGGGATGTTTTGAAGTTAATGCTCATATTAGGGTAAGGGGCCGGGATGTAGGAGGTTACTGAGCACATTAGGACCGGGGGTTGGGATAGGATATTATGAATGGACAGATTTAGGGTTGGTGACTGGGGTTTGGGGATTTAGAAGTCTGGTTAGGTATAGGGGCAGGTTTGTGAAGAAGTTAAAGATCAGATTGGGTTTACTAATAAGCATGTGGCCGAGTAAGATATCATAATGGGTTTAGAGATATGGAGTGCAGTTTAGGGATTGCTATGTTGATGTGGTTAGACGTCACATGAGGGGTTAGTCGTCAGATATGGGAAATTAGAATTCAGATGAATATTTTGCCAAGGATGCTGTGTGACAGAGGTCAGATTAGGAATGCGGAACAGTGATGTGTTTGTGTAATAATGGTGTGCGGGTGTGGAGATTGAACGCCAGATTAGATTATGGGGACTGAAGACCCTAAGTGTCGACGACTTACAATTTTCAATAGATAATATCTGACCCCCTGAGTTACTCAAGAAACTTGAGCGTTGGCTCTCTGAACACTTGTAATCTTACTCCTTTCCGCTCGGTTGCCTCTCAGTCT